>NC_141697.1:158779933-159069933 GCF_964263255.1 Lissotriton vulgaris | reverse complement strand
TTATCATTCGCTTTACCAGATAAATCTGGGGGCTCCGAGTGCCAGCTATCCTGAGGGAAACTTCAGAGGGAACCAGCTACTAGAGGGTTCAATTAATCTTTCGCCCTTATACCCAGGTTGGATTACCGATTTGCACGTCAGGACCTCTACGGACCTCCACCAGAGTTTCCTCTGGCTTCGCCCTGCCCAGGCATAGCTCACCATCTTTCGGGTCCTATCACGCACGCTCATGCTCCACCTTCCTGATGGAGCGGGCAGAAGGGCCAGTGGTGCGCCCACCGCTGGAAGCACAGCGGGATCCCACCTCAGCTGGCGTGCGCCGGCCCTCACCTTCATTGTGCCACAGAGTTTCACTCGGCCTTCCAACTTGCGCTTGTGTTAGACTCCTTGGTCAGTGTTTCAAGATGGGTCGGGTGGGTAACCGACATTGCCGCAGATCCCTGGCACCCAGCATGGGCCTCCCCGCCCGGTGGCGCGACGCTGTCGGGCGCACTGAGAACAGTCCACCTGATTTGACAGTCGCACCGGTATCAGGGGGCCCGTCTCCCCTCCAACCGCCCCAGCCCGCTTCGAAGGGAGACCTGCAACGGGTGCCTGGGGGAGGGTGCGGAGGTGGTTGAATCGAAGTTTACAAATTCCGAATTAACTACGATACCTGTAATAGAGATCACAGCTTTGAAAGCTACCAGGTACCTGACTACAGAGTAGCCAGCCCAGTACAGACATCACTGTTAGACAGCATCAGACTTTCTACACGTAGACGTCACCATGGAAGGATGCAGTCCCACAACTATTAGGACAAGAATCATTTGGATGTGGCCTCAGCGTTCGGTTGACGCCCGAACTGTTATAAAAGATTTGTGGGTCTTTATCGGCACATACGCAATCGGCACGCTGCATTCTGACCAGGGACCTGCGTTTAGCTCTCGAGCTTACAAGGAGGCCATGGCCAGTTTGGGCGTTGCATTGCTATTTTCGAGTCCATTCCATCCTGAGGGAAATTTGGTAAATATGGGTGAATTTTGCGAATTCGCGGTCCGCGAATTTGTGCGAAAGCGTACTTGTGGTCTGCAAAATCCGCGAACTTTTGCGAGATTGTGGATTTTTTTATTTTTGCGTGGTCATGTGATTTTTTTTCAGCACGGCTACCGCGAAGTTACCCATGGGCGTGGCCATCTTGTTTTCAGTGTTCGCGTTGCCTAGTTCCATTTCCGGGCGCTAGTTGCATGATCGCATTTCCTACTTGCGGGGTGCGATTGCGTGTTCGTGTCCGTTTTTGCGTGATCGCGCAAACTTACCCACGTGGTTGCAATGGGCGCGGCCATCTATGGTTCTGGGCATGCTTTTTCTATCCAGATTTAATATTTGTAATCCTTTTGTTTTTTTGAACTTTTTTTAATCTTTTTTACTCATTATCTATCTTTCTATTTCTCTACATCTATATTTTGTGTTTTTTTCAACTTTTTGTTACTTTAATAACTACTTTTTTTTTAGCTCTCTCTTTTCTTTTATTTACTTTTTTTCCCTATTCTTTCCTATTTTTCCTTTCTTTGACCTAGGACCATGACAAAGGGAGCCGGTAAGTCGAAGGGGAAGAGTCCCGCACCCTGTAGCCGGCTCCCCTGCGGGCGGTTAAGGGGGGAGTCAGTAAGTCCTAGGGAGATCTTTAGCGCAGTGGAGGTGGTAGCACTAGTCTTCTTTGTACAGGGCGACCTCCCCAAGACCTTCGCGGCAGGCGGCAGGCCCGGTACCGGGTATGGACTCCGGGAGCGTCGCCAGCTATGGGGTAAGGTGTGCCGGGCCATGTATCGGGAGTCTGGGGTCCGGCACACCTACAACCAGGTGACGCACCGGTGGTCCGACATCCTGGACCGGGAACAAGACCTGCTCGACCTGCTTGGCGTCAAGATCCCTGGGCTTGGTGAGTACTAGTAGCTAAATAACTACTTTGTTTTCTTCTGCTCTGTGTTATATTGCAAATATAATTTTTTCAGAAGAGCAAGAATGCTGCCGAATACATTGCAGGTAAATTATGTTTCAAAAGCTTCTGTGATTGAAGGTGCTCGCCTGCTCAGTCAGTGGCGGTGCTACTATGCTTACTTGTTTTCAATTTTGTGCTTATTTGGCTTGAGTGATTATGTATGAGTGCACTTAACAGAACTGCGTAATGCTAGAGAGACTAGAGACTCAAGTCCAGTCCTTCCTTTGTACTCCTGCCACTAAGAAGAGATAGTGGTGGGGGATTAATAGGTTGAGTATATTATGACTTGGTATTTATTAGGAAATTTTGTAGTGGTTTGCTATCATGACGGACTGTGTCTGTCACTTCGCGTGCTGCTGAGTGCTGCCAGTCCTAGTAGAACCTTTTTGTAGTTGGCTTAGTGAGTTACATACCTTTATAAGTAGACGGTCCACGAATCCAGCAATACTAATATCCTAGAGTAGACCACATCAGATAGGTCAATAAATTTAGTGCAATTGTTGTTTATTTCCCCGAAATAATTTGTTATTGTTTTTTTTAAATGTTTGATTTCGTTGACAACAATCATCCATGTTTGTGCCTTTCTTTCATGTACATCAGCTCCTCCCAGGGGCAAGAGAACAGAGTTGGCAGTGGTGGCGCCGTCGGAGCAGGAAGGCCAGGATCGGTCCCCCGAGGGCTCTTCTGCTGGCCCCAGTAAGTTTGCTTGTTAATATTAATAATTATACTTCCCTAACTTTAACTGTACCTATTTAATCCAAACGTTCATCATAATTCTATTTTTTCCTAAATCGTCTTTGATCTTCTTGTAGAATGTTTCTAAATTCTTATCCTGCCTCTACTATGACTCTCTGTGCTACTAATATTTTATTAGTCTGCCTGTGTAGCTAGCTACAAAAACAATTGAAGGACGGAATGTTGCAAAATGGCAAAACATTCACCCCAGTCACAGATTTGGGGTTAATCCATCGTTATTTTGCTCACCACACTACCCCAGTTCAGACAATGCCATATGCAAATCAGTCTTGACCCTGTGCCTCCTGGGAACAGTCCAGCCCGAACTACCAAGCCATGTCTTCCCTGGACCGATTCAAGCATACTAGGACCCGTTTCTGGCTATCAGCCTTCATCAGCCAGGATAGCTTGATTCCAGTGGAATAGAGAGCACGGGACTCACGTCTGAGCATACCCGTCCCACTCGGGATGACAGATGCAAACACAACAATTGATGGACGGAATGTTGCACAATGGCAAAACATTCATCCCAGTCACAGATCTGGGTTTAATCCATCGTTATTTTGTTCACCACACCACCCCAGTTCAGACAATGCCATATGCAAATCAGTCTTGACCCTGTGCCTCATGGGAACAGTCCAGCCCGAACTGCCAAGCCATGTCTTCCCTGGACCGGAATCAAGCATCCTAGGACCGGTTTCTGGCCTATGGTCATGTCTGAACTGGGGTGGTGTGGGGAGCAAAAACACTATGGATTTAGGCCCAGATCTCTGTACCGGGGTGAATGTATGACATTGTTCTGCATTCTGTCCATCAACTGTTGTTTTTGTGCAGCTAGTTAAGCTTGTACAGTTGGCAAAAAGTGTTAAACAACTCCTATTCAGCATTAGCTCTAGGCACTGAGTGCAGTCCTCTGGGTTGTCCACAATGTCTATTGAAGTCTTCTTAATGTTTATGCTTTGACAATTCCCAACAATACAATGTCAATGGCCACCAAGAATAAGATACTAGTTTACTTTTTGATTGGTTAGGAGGACATACTACTACTGTTGCAGGGACTATTCTGCACATACAGAACTATGGACAAGAAATAGAGCATTGGTGATAATAGGAGCAGTTAGACTTTCCACATACCTCAGTCATAACAGAAGTTGAACCCCCAATCTCCTTAGTGACTAGCTAGTCTGTCAGAGTCATTATTTAGCTTCCGAATGCAACAATGATCCCCAATGATTATACAACCCAGAACATAAGACTACGGAGTTATATTCCCGACCTCCCAGAGTCACGGACTCATGCTTGCAAATTGCAAACCCTTTCGCTCACTCACTCATGGCCAAAAACCACAGAGTCTATGTAAGTGTTAAAGCTTTATTAAAAGTAAAACAACTAGCTCTGTGTGTACTCTGTATATTGAATTTCAATTGTGCATTATATAAAATCATTTATTAAAATCAACTTCATATAAGATAAACGGTGAACTCTTGAAAACTGAACAGTGGCTGATTTTACACATTAATTGTAGGAGAGCCCTCACCTGGTTGGAACTTAAAGTCTTGGTGGTGATGATGACGACACCGAGTAACATATTGTTCTTGTTCGTAGAAGGGAAGCTTCTGTCTGTTATGAGAAAAATGGTGTGTGTTAAAAAGCAAGCATTCATCAGTTGTGCCAAAAAGTGTAGCATGTTATGGCTAAGCATAAAATAAAAAAACACCCTCCCCTTACGAAAGGGGAATTTTTAGTTTAAACTAGAGAGTCACAAATAATTACATTTGTTTATGTAGTAACATATTTTTTAATTCCTAGACAAAATAGGGAGTGGTATATATGGCATCTAAAAATATTACATGTATTTTCTAGGCGTAACACCATCAGCAGAGCCAACCGACAGTGCCAGTGCCAGAGCCAGCGCGGAGGTGGTCACTCCAGGGGTGGATATGGTGCCAGCAGGTACTGCTGTGGGGGATGCCACGGTAGTGGCGGGCAGTGATAAGCTATTATATTCCTTACTTATTGAGATTGCAGAGTAGGCTCACTGCAGAGGTGTATATGTTGTACAGTACAAGTACACTTTACTGTTAAGAAGACTTACAAATTTAGAACTAAGTTTTTGTCAACCAGATAGAAGACAGTCACCCTTGACTTGACTTGCGGTGGGAGTTGACGAGTAACCAATGGCCTCCTCTGAATTTGACTTCAACTCAGCTGTGAAAGTTTTATCGAGAAGCCAAGTCAGATCAGAGATGAACTTGATAGATGGGATGAACGAAAAGGGAAAGAAGGGTGTAAGGAAGGACGAGCAAGTTAAATTAATGACTGGCAAAGAATGATACGTGTTTTTGAATGCAGGCACAGGTGGCTCGGAATCTGATGCATGGCCGGTTGAAAGCTGAAGCAAGGATCGGTGGAAGGAGAAAGAAAAGAGGACTGCCTGGGTGGGTGAAACAGAAACTGTATGTGTGCACAATATACCTTTGGTTCAAATTCAAATGCAAGTCAAGCACGGATGCATGGCTGGCGGTTTACAAAATAAAATAAAAAGGGTGTTTTTCGGTGAGAAAAAGTAAGGTTCGTCCAGTTGAGACATTAAGAAGAATGATTGAAATTTACTGTGAATGGATGGATGCCTGGATGGTATCTTCCTCATAGATAGCATAGGTGTATGTAGACAGAGTAGACGGTCACTGGATGAAGAGTGTTACTTTGAAGAGCATGTAACATCGCACGCCCGTTCCAGAGTAGCAAAGCCAAGGAAAGTAGAAGTTGTAATTTTTCAGAATACTCCCTTGACTAACAGTAGTTTGCAAGCACAGCATATATTGCGTATCTATATTGTATAGTTCACATTATCAAGTCAAGTAACAACTCACAAGTGCCTTCCTCCGGCGATTACGGGGACCACTCACTACCTCTGTTAATACTTTTTTTACAACTCTGTCATTCATGTGTGGCCTATCGGTGTTCACTCAATCAATAAAAACAAAGCACCTAAAGTAATACCTTATATAAGCAAATATCCTGTAAAGGGATAGATGATCATATAATTTATCTTCTTCATTTTCCTTTTGTAGTAGTCAGGGGCAGGGCAGGGCAGGGTGAAAGTTAAATTAATTGAGCAGTAGCCCTTGTAACAGAGTGTGGCCAGTGCCACCCGTAATAGAAAAGTAAGAGCTTCACCACCTGCATCTACTGGACTGGTAACAGTAACGCAAGTCTGCGTCATCATGGCTTGCGTCTGTTTTTCTTCGATGCAAGCTGACTGCGATGGCATTATGCCGGCTTCCACAAGTTTACGTACTAATTTCGCTAAACAAGAGAGAAGAAGAAGACTGGTGTACTGTCTGAGTCTAATGTAGTGAGTCCATATAGTTCTAGTAGATTCCTGAAACTCCCACTAATGTTAGAGCAGAGGCCAACGAAGTGGGAGGTTAGATAGACACAGGCCACAAATGTTATGTACTGTGCTTGCAAGTTGCATGTGCTACTGTGACACAACTTTCTGTTGAATTATTTTGTGTTAATCTTAAAGAGTATTGGTACAGTATTTTTTTCTTTCTTCACATAGATACTCTTCTAAACTATCAAGGAAGGAGTTGGCTATCCAGGCCAGTCAACGGAAGCTGGAGGCAATTGTCACCGAATATCAGCGGCTGGTGGCTCAGGAGGAGGAGGATGACTCGCAGTCAACATCCACAACAGAGGAATCCTCCTCCGCTGCCCCATGGTCATACAGCTAGCGCAATACTCCAGCGGTAAGGTGCCGTGGTCTGGCAGCCACCCGCCGCCTCCGAGCAGCGAAAACAACAGCTGCCCCCCACAGTACCTGCAAGGCTCGTATGCACCGATTGACCCTGCGAATGGCCTACCTTGAGCAGGAGGTGGCGAGGCAGAAAGCCCTGCTCAGGGACCTCCGGAGAGAGCTGCGTGACCACCTGGCCACAGGACACCGCTGGCAAAAGTAGAGAGAGAGAGACTGTCCCTTGCCCCTTTTTTAAAGACTTTTGGGGGGTGGGAATTGGGCGTTGGGGTGTTTGTACTTTTGGGGACATTTCATGGACATTGGTTGGCGTTAGGGAGGGGGATGGGTCGGGTATTGCAGGATAGTTTATTTTTGTTAAGGTCGAAATAATTATTTATTTTCTACTTAAACATAGCATACACGTTTTTACTGTTTTATGGGGTAGGCAGGGAGGGAGGTAACTGTACGTTTGTTTTCCTGAAACTTAACTGGCTGCTTGATTCAAATTGTCTAAGTAATTGCCCAAATTTGTACAAAAGTGCCACTGACAGAGTTAGTGAATTCAATTGTCTTACTACTTTGCCAGTACTACCGTCAGTCTCTCCTCTCCTCCTACTCCATTATTCTTCCTCCCCCAAAATGCTTATCTTACCTGTGATTTGTGTTTGAGATTAGGGCTAGGCACAGGGCTGGCTGCATGGCAAATGGCAATTAAGGTTGGCTATGGAATCCTGGACGGATGAAATGGCATTGTTGTGGTGGTAGTAGTAGTGGTACACACTGGCAGAAGCAGCATATAAAAAAAGGAAATGAAACATTGAGTGGCCTGAGAGGAGCATTAGAAGTTAGAACAGTACGATAGTACAGTACA
The DNA here is from genome assembly GCF_964263255.1 of Lissotriton vulgaris. Classification (NCBI taxonomy): domain Eukaryota; kingdom Metazoa; phylum Chordata; class Amphibia; order Caudata; family Salamandridae; genus Lissotriton; species Lissotriton vulgaris. The sequence goes on along the minus strand of NC_141697.1, from coordinate 159,062,604 downwards.
TAAGAACAGTGCCATAAATTGTAGCCTAAGCAATGATAAAGTATTCAATCAAAAGTTAACTAGTAGTTGCGTGGATTATGGCTACTACACGAAGTAGTACTGAAGGACACAGCAGCGTAAGCTTTCGTCACGTGTAGGAGGATGTTGTTGTTGATGAATCCACTCGATGGCGGAGTCAGACATGAAATTCTGAATTGATTTGCAAATACTCATGGGTGTGTGTCACTGTCAAGCACAATAGGAATATATCCTTAGATTCCTTGACCTGCCTTTAAATTGATTTTCTGTTGCTTTGACCTTATCCTCCCCAGCAAGCGTGTGGAATTATTGGTGCCATTTAGTCACACCTCAATGAAAACCACACAGCCCGGGGGAAGAGGGTTAGGGTTTGAAAAATGGATGGAAATGGGGGTTTTCTGGAAAGTTTTTTGGGGATAGAAAAAAAAACACAGCGTGGACAAACAACAAATGAAGACAAACAAATCTTTGGATACGAAGATATCCATAAATCTTTTAAGGGACATAAAGGAAGTGCATGCATGAAGTTGTTTGCTAAATGGATGGTTAGGTTACTGAAAAGTAGTACTTACTACAACTTACTAACTAGTACTAGACAATTACAGGGCTGCATTAATTACGCAATTTCACTTGCCTATCTGCCCTCAGAGAGAATAAACACTTAGCAGTACATTACATTAGTTTTAAAAATAGCAAAGAAACTTATCAAATAGCTGTAGGGATGAATTTGAAGCAGAGAGCAAACGCACATAGTCGCACTCATAGAAGTTCACAACAATAACATTATTTAAAAGATAAGGTCAAGTGAAGTGGATACTGTAACTGTATGTTGTAGTTGTCCTGGTCAAATTGGGAAGTTGCATGCATCCAGCCATTCCTTTTATTCGCGGTACTCCTCCATTCCATTGGGCGCTCCGTCGATCAATTTTGGTGACCACACTGTCCACTGTCTGCTTGGCGGATGCGGAATTGCGGATTGCAATGGTAAGCCTGAGTTAATGTTTTTCCCATCACACAGGGTAAGTGCCGGCCTGTAATTGTCAATGGAAAAACAGAAAGGGATATTAAAACACCCCGGAGGAAAAATATAAGGTACAGTGTGTAGTGCAAAAATAACACTTTCACTTTCAGAGGCAACAGCATATTACATACATGTATCATTTCTAAAGTGCCTACTCTGAGTCTCTGTTTCCAGGATAATAATTAGCACACAGCTGGCCAGGGCCATGCAGACGGTCAAGGCAGTCAGCACTGAGTGAATCAACCTCCATGTAGCATACCTCTTTGAAACAGACAGACAAAGCAGATCTCATTTTATACACAGCAAGCCACATAGCCGCAATTTTACATGAACCGCTGTCTGGACTCTGGCATAAAACTACAGTGGCTGGACCACTCCATACCATGACTAGACAGACATGTAGTTCTGCTGTGGTTGTTGTTGACTTGTTTACCTGTTTGCCACTCACGAAATGGCCATAGTTCTTCGGTAAACCGACGATGATGATCCATCCATCCCAGTGAGTGACTGTAAAGATATTATGTAACTTTGATCATCAAGACTCATCATCATCATCATGGTATTGGCAAACTCAATGTTGTTCATGCAGTCACAGTCTACACACAGTGAGTCCAAGGACATTTTTCATATTAAAAAATGCAACTTAGTGGCCCCTGCAGTAGAAGAACAATTTGCATTAAACAAGGTAAAAACAGAGTAGACTTGAGTTACATTTAGTGTGTAAAAGATTAAATAATAACAGAACACATAGAATTAATTACATGCACAACAAACAAACAGCAATTGCTTTTATCAGAGCCAGACAGCCAGTGTTGTCCAGTGCATGCCATCTCACCATTCATTCATACATTACCTGTTCCACTTTTTGTCAGCATCTTATTCTTAAGTGAAGGGCCAAAGGGCAGCCTCTCGTGTCAATTTCAGAAGTAACAGTCAGTATAGTTAGTAATTCCAGTCCCACTTCTTTTGAGAGGACTCGTCTACAAAGAGACTGTTTCTTGATTCTGCGTAATCCGGCCATCTGCCTTGAGGGAAATTGATAGGGGAGTCTGGATGAGGAGGAGAGAGGAGCATGACTGAGTTGTGAACTTCAGGAATTCAGACAGCGGCACCTTCAATAAGGAAATAAGACGAAGACAGTGCTGCTGATGGTTTTGTTGTGATTAGAGTTTTGTTGTGCTAAAAGTTGCAAAACAAAGAAAGACACACAGGAATAAAAGTGAATAAGGATGAAAAAAAAGAAAGTCAGTATTTCAGGCCTAGGTGTCAGGGAAGTAGAGCTCGTCCTCAAACTCTGGGAATTGAAATGGGAGTAGGTCAGCTAACAGAGAAGAACTTCCGTCACCTAAGTCCGTGCCCTCTTCTTCCTTCGTGGATTCACATATTTTGTAATTTGGTGGTATGAAGTGCTGATTCATCTTGATCATTGTTAACCTCTCTACATTTTTTGGGCTAGAGGCGGGTCCTTTTTGAAGTTACAATGGCACCAGCAGCACTGAAAACACGTTCAGAAGACACGCTTGCGAGTAGGCAAGCCAAATAATTTATAGCCAGCTTGGTGATCAGTGGCCATTGAGCCCTTTTCCCATACCAATACACCAATGGGTTCTGATCAAAGAAGACCTCTGTTGGGTCATCCAGATAGGCCTGCATCATCCACTCAAGGTCCTCCAGGGGTGCTCCACTTTGGTACCATCTGTTGCCTTTGCATCAACACTGGAACGAGTAAACCCTTGATGAGTTATCCAATCCGCTTCTGACAATATTATGGCTGGGCCTGGTGCAAGTGATGATGATGATACGGTTGCTAGTGTCAGTAACGGCTCTGAGGGAAAGTGACTGCCTTCGGCCACAGAAGTGGACCTTGATGCCGGATGGCATGCTGCTTCAGTAGTACTTGTGGTGGCTTATTCAATTTCCTGCCGCTCTTTTTTGAACCGAGTGGCTGACAGAGCTAGCCAATGTTTGTACTTTGAAACATCTGCTTCATAAAAAGGAATGAATGTATTGCTGGCTTGTGCCTTTTTGTACCGTGGATCCAGAATAGTGGCACAAATGTAATGTTGTTGAGAATGTATTCCTTTAAGCCTTGCATTGTAAACTAGGTGGCTTAATAAGCCCTCCACCAACTGATATGCGTCTTGCTTTTCAGCATCATCTCGGAACGTTGAAGACATCGCCTTCAGTTGGTGCTCTAGCATGTGCAACAATGGGATAGGTTTGCCCAAAGTACAGTCCTCCCTGCTGACTTCACGCCTTAAAAGACCAAGCATGTCTGTCAGGCTTTTAACTAGGTCCCATTCCTCCACCTCTAGCCTCATGTCTTTCATAGAAGCACACATGCGTTAAAGACATACTCATTGATTACCAAGTACTGTTCAAACAGACGTTCAAACAAGTAGAAGGTTGAGTTCCAACGTGTTGCCACCTCCTGGATGAGTCCTCTGACTGGCACTCTACGGTCACGTTGAATGATCCTCATCTGCTTCCGGGCCTTAAAAGAATGGCTGAAACGTGTGCAGATTCTTCGACAGGTGGTCAGAAACTTGCTGACTGTGTTTTCTTTTTTCAAGAAATCTTGAACAATAATGTTAATGCTGTGTTAATGCTGTGCGCCAAACACGGCACTCTGAAATAGCCACCATCAAACATGGCCTTCAATATATTACTGCCATTATCCGTGGAAACATAACCAATCATGCGCTTTCTTGGCACCAGCCATTCAAAGACCTTACTGTTAAACTCCTTCAAAATATTTACTGCAGTATGAGATTTCTCCATGGCAAACATGGCTACTGTGGCATGTTTCCGAGTAGCTTGAAAAATTGTGACACTGTCAACACCTGCAGCAATCTTCTCTCTAACCCCCACAAAAGAGACCCAGTGTGCAGTGATGCACATGTAATCAATGGCTTGGCAACTGGTCCACATGTCTGTTGTCAGGTGGATAGTGTGAACGGCACTCTTCTGCAAAGCTGCCCCAATCACGTCCAGCACTTCTTGATGTAGTGCTGGAACCGCAACTCTGGCAAAATTCCATTTAGGGCAGACTGTTGCCACAAATTCTAGAAAACCCACCCCTTCCATGAAAGAAAAAGGGAGAAGGTCCAGTGCTAATATTTTAGCCAGCATTGCATTATAAAGACGTGCCGTTGGGTGGTTACGTTCGAATGGCGCCTCCGACCAAAACATGCTTTTAATGGTGGTCTCTACCAGACTCTTACTGTGCCACCTAGATGTTGCTGGGGTAGAGGGTATGGGTGCTACCACTGCAGTGCTGCTGCCAGGGGTACTGTGTGTACCAGGAAAAATGTCTCTCGCTTCTTCACCTTCCCCCTGCATGATCAGCTCCTCGTCATCATCATCAGATGCAATATTAATGGCTACATTTGGATTTCTACTTTTGGCTTTCCAGATGTTACTTAGGTGCGCCCCCCACTGGATGCTGTGGTGTTTTTGGAGATGACCTCTCTGGCCTCCGGTACCATAGTTAGTACCAAGCTTACCCCGACTAACTATTTGTTTACAAATCAAACAAATAAATTGGTTTTCCTCCTTTTTGCTAATACTAAAGAAGTCCCAAACTGGGGAGTTGAGCTTTCTGGTAGTGGTGATGGAGGTGCCACTTTCAATGCCAGATGAAGTGGAGGATGGGCGTGACTCTATTGTGCACTTACAGCACCACTGCTTGAGGTAATGGAGGTTGAGCTGGATGTTCCCTGCCGGCCCTTCTGAAATATGGAAGCTGTAGGTCGTGTTGGCGTAGTAGTTACCTGTGTTGGTGGTGGTACCAGTGCCGCGCCGCCCACATCATCCGACCGAGCAGCAGTTCGGAATAGAGTAAAAATGTCTGCTGGGGCTGGAGTGACGACTGTGATGACTGGGTCATCATCGTCAGACTGTTCATCAGCAGCAGAATACACCACTGTGACTTCTTCTTCGTCATCACCCATAGCTGAAAGCCTTGCGGGAATCTTCCTTTTACCTAGCATTGTCGGCTCATGGCGGGCCTCCCTCTCAGACTGAATTGGCGGGTGCCAATCAGGATCTAGATCATCAGAAGGAAGGGGGCTTGAAGAAGAAGTTGAACTATCCCTCCTTGACCTTTTCCTTGCTGGGGATCTGGAAGACAATGGATCATCAGGAGTGGCTTGCTTGGCTGATACCGCCGCATGAATCTCGATTTCCTGATGTGCCCCTACTTCTGGAGGAACAAGTATTGTGGGCAGTTGTGCCTCTCCTTGTGCCTCTCCTTGTGCCTCTCCTTGTACCTCTCCATGCGCCTCTCCATGTGCCTCTCCATGCGCCTCTCCATGCGCCTCTTCCTGCGCCTCTCCTTGTTGCACCTGTGGTTGTTGTTGCGGCTGTGGTTGAACACTCGTCAGATGAGTTACACCCTGCGTTGATTGGATGCTACTTTGCGATGAGTCAACGCCAACATCACTGGTCGATAGTGAAAGAGCAATGAAAGTGGCTGCCTCTGTGGCACTCATGCGCTTGGGCTTAACTTGGCGTGGTGGCACTGAGACCAATGAAGTGGAGGTGCTGCTCCCAGCTTGATCCCCGGCGGACACCGCAGCTGCAGGCGTAGTTTTATTTCCCCCAAAAAAGAGTCAGTCGGCACACCAGTCTCCTTGGTAAGTGGTGCCACTTGCTTCTTCTGCTCCTTCTTACTGGCAGTGGCACTGGCAACTTTCTTGGTAGAGGAGCTTTGGCCACCTTTCTTTGGGCCCATCTTTTTCAGATGTCAGAAAGAGCAGCAGTACACACCCAGTCTGCCTCAAAGCAAGGCAGACTGGGTGCAGGCCTATGGCACAAAGCACACTGCCTGACTTCAAAATGGTCCCTAGACCCCCACCCACATGGCCAGGCCCTGGACCAGGCCTCAAAATGGCCCCCACCCACATGGCCAGGCCCTGAACCAGGCCCCAACACCCAAAAAATGGAAATACACACAATCAATCAATCAATCAATCAATCAAAGCATTTATATAGCGCACTACCCACCCGGAGGGTCTCAAGGCGCTGGGGGAGGGGGGGTCCGCTACTGCTCGAACAGCCAGGTCTTGAGCTGCTTCCTGAAGGCAAGGTGGTCCTGGGTCAGGCGGAGGTGGGTCGGGAGGGAGTTCCAAGTCTTGGCGGCCAGGTAGGAGAAGGACCTTCCTCTTGTAGTGGCTCTTCGGATGCGGGGGACAGAGGCGAGGGCTTGGTCGGTCGATCGAAGCTGGCGTGTGGGAGCGTAGAAGTTGAGGTGGCTGTTGAGGTTTTCTGGGCCTTGGTTGTGCAGGGCTTTGTGTGCGTGGGTGAGGAGGCGGAAGGTGATTCTCTTGTTGACCGGGAGCCAGTGCAGATCTCTCAGGTGTCCGGAGATGTGGCTGCGTCGGGGGATGTCCAGGATGAGTCGTGCCACACAAATCACCCCAATCCAATGGCATCCATGCCCTAAATGATGTTTAAATTCAAGAGACCACACAGAAAGACATGGCCCATGCACCACTGAGTACCCCTGGGCATAATGGATGAAAGCAAGGCAGACTGGGTGCATGCCTATGACACAAAGCACACTACCAGGCCTCAAAATGGCCCCCACCCACATGGCCAGGCCCTGAACCAGGCCCCAACACCCAAACAATGGAAATACACACAATCAATCAATCAATCAATCAAAGCATGTATATAGCGCACTACTCACCCGGAGGGTCTCAAGGCGCTGGGGGAGCACACTACCTGGCTTCAAAATGGCCCCTAGACCCCCACCCACATGGCCAGACCCTAGACTAGGCCTCAAAATGGCCCCCACCCACATGGCCAGGCCCTGGACCAGGCCCCAACGAGACACAAAAAAATAAAATACACACACAAATCACCTCAATCCAATGCTATCCATGCCCTAAATGATGTTTAAATTCAAGAGACCCCACAGAAAGGCTTGGCCCATGCACCACTGACTACCCCTCGGCCTACTGGCTAGTGTGGCTTTAACACGCACACCAAAATAAAAAAAAACTTCCACATAGATATGAGCTATTCAATTCCATGCCATCCATGACGGCAATGATATTTAAGTTCAACAAAACTCAAGGGCACAGTTGTATCATGCACCCATGACTAACCCTGGGCCTACTGGATACTGTGGCTACCCACAATATGTTTTTTTTAAAGTTGTGAAAAAGTTTATAAATTGGAGCTGCAGCAACTGCAATGCACCAAACAAACAACACCAACTTACTTGTAAAATCTCAAATCCAAAAGTGATCCAAACAAAAAGTCTTCAAATACAAATATCCAGTAGCAGCCACAAAGAGTAATCCTTCCAGCTCCAGATCCAAATGAAAAGTGACCAGAACATGGACAAAGCACTGGGAGGAGTCTGCGGACAGGAACAGGAAGTTGGAGACTCTGGGGCACTTCTTTCCTCCCAACCCCCCAAAAACTCACTACTTGCACAAAAAACGGCAGCCAAATGTAATCTGAGGAGTTATTCTGATCCAAATCATCATTTTCAGAAGGTTTATGCTGTCAGCGATAGATTTCTTGTGCAGAATTGAAATTTTTGCGATTTCGGGAAAGCGAGCTGTTCAAATCTCCCACCGGATGTCAGCTGCACATCGCATCTACGTATTCCCTATTGTTTACTCTTGCGATACGTGTTCGCGGGCCCTTATGACATATTCGCGTTCTGAAAGTCTCGCATTGCAAGATGGCAGGACTCCATGACGTACTCGCGGTCGAATAGTCTTGCGCGATCACGCCATGACGTACTTGCGGTCAAAAAGTCTCGCGCAATCACGCAGCAAGATCGAAAATGGCGCAGCGCATGCAAACCGGGAGGAAAACAACTCGGTGAACTCAGAATCACGGTAAGTCAACGCCGGGCACGCAAGATTGTATTTTTGAAGTGAGACCAAGCAAAAAAAATCCGCCAACTCGCAAATTGCAAATTCTTTGACAATTTTGCGCGATTCGCGGACCACGAAATTGCCAAAAATTAGCAAATTCCACGAGCGGAACGGATTTTCAGCCCATGCTTAAAATTCAGTTGTGGAGAGAAAAAAACGAGACATAAAGCATTCTATAACAGCTAGGGTATTAGGTTTGGGTGATGGGTGGGTCAAACATCTAATAAATGTCCAACGTAGTCTTAATAACCTGCCAAGAAATTCTCTGGGTGGAATCACTCCATATGAAATCCTTTTTGGTACTAGAATGTTAGTCGAAGATCTCGATCGTCACACTTCAGTGGTGGAACAAACACCCTTTGATATCAAAGATCGTTTGGCTGTTTTACAGGACTTAAATGAAACAAGAAGTCTAAGCAATACCAGCGAAAACATACGACCACTGAAGAAAAACCACCTGTCCCAGCAAGACCTGTCTGGATTCCAAGGATTGGGGATCTGGTCAGGGAGAAAATAGTGGGCATGAAGGAATTTGGGCCTTCTTACAGAAAACCAGTACCTGTACTAGCAATCCACGGATCAAGAACAGTACTACTGCCGCCCCTTGCTGGAAAAAAGGAGAACCGGTCTGTGTCAATTGACCTGGTAAAACCACACCATGTGGCCAATAAAAAGACGACCAAATCTTGCTACAATCCAAGAGGTTCAAACTGAAAGACTTATCACCTTTGATAAACCTGCAGTGAGAAAAGAAGGACTATGCAATAAAGCCATGGAACTTGTGCCTCTTGAAACCCAAATAATAGTTCTTCAAGAAACTTCCTTCTACAATGATGTAGAATCTGGCTACACAAACATGTCAAGGGAACAAGCAACTCCAGCGATTTTGAAAAATCTGGATGCGATACCAACAATTGACAGAACTGCCTCTGGCTATTTTATCAACTTCGATAACTTTTCTGAGGATGCAAGTGAACCTGAAACTACGCCAGCAAACAAATCTTTCAAGGAAAAAGTAAAGGAACTTGGTCAGAGCTTACAAATACATATCTGGTTTCACCATGGGTTGAACTTTGGATTGTGTTAGGTGTACTTTATCTCGTGCTATGGCTCATTCTTGTGTTAATTTGGAAAAGCTAATAGATGGAAAGCACATTAAATAGGACACAGCAAGTAAGAACATCAACTTGCTCCTGAAGCCACACAAATCATTTCATCATGAACAACGAGACCTGTCATCAGTGAACATCACAGCGGTCCCGCTACCTGGTGGAATAGCATGGGATACAACTGATTACGACATTTATGGACCTGTTGAACTGCTAAAGATTCCTCATCAATTTAAGGTTTCTTTGAGTGGTTTCGTCTCACCTAGCACATTTTCTGATGATTGGGACTTTGAGACAGTTAATAACATGATGGTAGACATAGAAATGTCAGCAAAGATTACAAAACTTGAATACTTAGAAGGTTCACCAAATTATGAAGAAATGTATTGTTTTAATCATTTTGGTCATCATTATTTGCATAAATCTGCAAACCCTAAAAAATGATTTAACTTATAATCAATGGGAACATTGTCCAACACCACCAAAAAGGTAGTTCTAAAACATTTCTTAGAAAATGTCCATATTTTAAAGGTTTTAATGTTACAAACCCAGAAAGTTTTTACTTTAAAAATGTGAATGAGACAGGCATGAAAATTATGTTGACAAATACTAAACAAATTTATTCTGCTGCCTTTTATGCTCAATTGTCCACTAAGCGTGAGCGCAAAATCCGTTCCGCTCGCGGATTTCGCGGATTTTCGGTAAATCCGCAAATCCGCGAGCGGCAGATTCGGGGGGCAAAAGTTCAAGCCCTCAAGCTTGAAGTTGTTGTTGTAACTAAAAAAGTTACTAAGTTAGCTTCAACAGGAAGCACAGGAAGCACTAATAGATAAAATAAAGCAGGTGCTCGAGCACCTGCTTTATTTTATCTATTAGTGAAGCTAATTTAGTAACTATTTTAGGATGGCGCTGGCAGCTTGCCGGCGCCATCCTAAAATAGTTACAGGAAGATGATGGATGGGCAGCTCACTCAAGGGAGCGTTGTCGAGGCTGGGCAGGTGTGCCTTCTTCCCAAATCTACAGTCGAAAATCAGCTGTGATGCCGGATAGAGGCCTTTGCATCCTTGACTTTCACGAGCGCAATCCTCGTGCTGTTCCTGTGACCAGGAGCTTCTTTCTCTTGATCAGCTGCTCTGATCGGTCTCTGACCTTTTATAGTCAAGTCAAGTCAAGTCAAGAGATTTATATAGCGAGCTACATACCCATAGGGTCTCAAGGCGCTAGAGGGAGGGTGGGGAATTACTTGTCGAATATCCAAGTTTTAAGTTGCTTTCTGGTGGTTCTGAGTAAGGCGAAGGTGAGTGGGAGGTGAGTTCCAGGTTTTAGCTGCCAGGTAGGAGAAGGATCTACCTCCCATGGTGGTTTTGTTGATGCGAGGTACAGTGGCAAGGGCTTGGTTGGAGGATCGCAGCTGACGGGAGGGGGTGTAGAAGGACAATCGTGTGTTGAGGCATTCGGGTCCAAGTTCGTAAAGTGCTTTGTGTGCGTGGGTTAGGAGGTGGAAAGTAATCCTCTTATTTACGGGGAGCCAGTGGAGGTTTTTCAGGTGACCAGAGATGTGTTCTTTACGCGGGATGTCTAGTATGAGCCTGGCTGAAGCGTTCTGGATGCGTTGGAGTTTTTTCTGGAGTTTTGCGGTGGTACCGGCGTATAGTGTGTTTCCGTAGTCCAGGCGGCTCGTGACCAGTGCGTGGGTGACTGTTTTTCTAGTTTCGGTGGGGATCCAGCGAAATGTTTTTTTGAGCATGCGAAGAATGTTGAAGCAAGATGATGAAACGGCGTTGACTTGTCTGGTCATTGAGAGTGAGGAGTCCAGGATGACGCCCAGGTTCCGTGCGTGGTCCGTCGGGATGGGGGCTTTTCCAAGGGCTTCTGGCCACCAAGAGTCATCCCAGGCGGAGGGGGAGGTGCCTAAGATGAGGACTTCTGTTTTGTCTGAGTTCAGTTTCAGACGGCTGTGCTTCATCCACTCGGCTACTTCTTTCATTCCTTCGTGTAGGTTGGTTTTGGCTGTGTTAGGGTCTTTGGTGAGTGATAGGATCAGTTGAGTGTCATCCGCGTAGGAGATGATGTTGAGATTGTGTTGGCGAGCGATGGCCGCAAGGGGGCTCATGTATATGTTGAAGAGGGTGGGGCTGAGCGACGATCCTTGTGGCACGCCGCAGATGACTTCAGAGGCCTTTGACTTGAATGGTGGGAGGCGGACTCTCTGTGTTCTTCCGGTGAGGAACGAGGTGATCCATTCCAGTACTTTTCCTTGGATTCCTGCGTCTCTGAGGCGCTGAAGAAGGGTGCTGTGACAGACTGTGTCGAAGGCAGCGGAGAGGTCGAGGAGGATGAGGGCGACTGTGTCTCCATTGTCCAGTAGAGTTCGAATGTCGTCTGTTGCTGCGATGAGGGCGGTTTCAGTGCTGTGTTTGGCTCGGAAGCCGGACTGTGAGGAGTTGAGGGATTTGTTGGTTTTGAGGAAGGCGGCGAGCTGGTTGTTGACAGCTTTCTCAATGACTTTGGCCGGAAATGGAAGAAGCGAGATGGGGCGGTAGTTTTTGAGTTCGGTGGGGTCAGCTGTGGGTTTTTTCAGAAGGGCGCTGAGTTCTGCGTGTTTCCAGCTTTCCGGGAAGGTGGCGGAGTTGAGGGAGCAGTTGATGACATCTCGGAGGTGTGGTGCTATGATGGAGTCTGCTTTGTTGAAGATGTGGTGAGGGCATGGGTCAGTTGGGGATCCTGAGTGGATGGAGTTCATCAGGCGGATGGTGTCCTCAGTGGAGATTGGGTTCCAGTCGTTAAGGATGTTCAAGGGGGGTGAAGGTCCTGCAGAAGATTGGGTGGGTTGGTCTTCGGGACGGTTGTCGAAGCTGTTGTGGATGTCTGCGATTTTGTTGTGGAAGAAGGAAGCTAGGGGTCGCAGAGGGCTTGGGAGGGGGTAATGTCGTTGGAGTTGGCTGATGGGTTGGTAAATTCTTTGACGATGTTGAATAATTCCTTGCTGTTGTGGGCGTTGTTATCTAGACGGTCTTTGAGTGCGGTTTTCTTGGCAGATCGGATTAGTTGGTGGTGTATGCGGGTAGCGTTTTTGAAGGCGTCCCTGGTGCTGGTGTTAGGATCTTTTTTCCAGGCCTTTTCGAGGGAGCGACAGTGTTTCTTCGATTTCTTAAGATCATCGTTGAACCAGGATGCGTTTTTGCTGCTTAGCTTGATTTGGCGTTTTTTCAACGGTGCTAGGATGTCGGCGCTGTTGGATAGCCATTGGGTGAGGTTGATGGCTGCTTGGTCGGGGTTTGAGGAGTGGGCGGGGGGGTTTAGTAGGAGCGAAGAGGAGATCTGGTCGCTGGTGATTTTGTTCCAGTTTCTTCGCAGGGTGGGTTGAGGATGGTTGTGGATTGTGGTCTTATTGTAGGTAAAGTGAACGCAGCTGTGGTCCGTCCAGTGAAGAGCTGTGGTGTGACTGAATGAGATATGTTTGCTGGAGGTGAAGATAGGGTCGAGCGTGTGACCTGCGATGTGGGTGGGCGTAGAGACAAGTTGTTTGAGTCCGAGGTCGGCGAGATTGTCCAGAAGGGTGGTGGTGCAGCTGTCGTTGTTCTTTTCCAGGTGAAAATTGAGGTCTCCCAATAGAATGTAGTCCTCGGAGGGGAGGGCGTGTGGGGTGATAAAGTCAGTGATGTCGTCACTGAATTGTGCACGGGGTCCTGGAGGCCGGTAGAGGAGGGTGCCTCTGAGTGTGGTCTTGGGGTCGGTGTGGATCTGGAAGTGAAGGTGTTCGGCGCTAGCGAGGTTGACGTCTGAGCTGGTTGAGATGCGGATGGAGTTCTTATGAACGATAGCGATGCCTCCTCCTGTATGCTTGATGCGGTCCTTTCGGATGATCTTGTAGCCTTCCGGGATGGCAATGGTGATGTCTGGGGCTGAAGAAGCATTCATCCATGTTTCTGTTAGGAAGGCGACGTCCGGTGAAATGGTGTCTAGTAGATTCCAGAGGGCGATGGCGTGCCTGTGGACCGAGCGGGTGTTGAGTAGGATGCATTTAAGGTGGTTGGTGTCAGATATCTGGTTGGTGTTAGTGGATGAGGAGTTGTTCTTTGTGCCGTCGAACTTGCAGGAGTAGCAAGAGAAGGGTCCATGGGTGTGTCCAGGAGCGGCTTGGACGCAGTTGGGGGAGTGGCCGGGGTTAAGGGCTAGGAGGGTGGTGGCATCGTAAGTGATGCGAGTGGGTTGGGCATTGCGGGAAACAGGGGGTCTAACGCTGGGCGCGGTCCAGGCGCGGACGGGCGTAGACGGGCTTACCTTTGGCGCACCTTCGGCGCGGCCGCAGCGCGTGGACGTTGCGCGTTGGGACATGTGGCATATATGGAGAGTGGAGGGGGGCGGAGGAAGGGAGGAGCAGCTGGGGAGGCGGGTGCGGGGCGGAGAGGAGGGGCTTGCTCGAAAGCACAACAAACAAAATGGTAGAAGAGGGAAATACGAGCTGGGCGAGCTTGGGGCCAAAAAGTGAAATAATCAAAGGAGATAAGGCACAGGTAAACGAACAGCAATAAATACGTAAGAAGCCTAACAAAGCGAGCGCAGTGCGAAATCAAATATGCAAATGTAGCAGGCAAATGCGGGCGGTACAATGAGGACAAGCGCTGCGATGCAAGTAGAGAATAGCAGTGCTAATGCGAAGCGCTACGATACCAGCCGTCCGTTTTCGAACAGGGAATCACTCAGAGGATGAGGATAGCGCTGAGGGAATCGCCAGAGAGCGAGTGAGCGTCCGCCTCTTACAGCGTAAGGGAGGTCACAGCGCTTCAATCTACGGGGCAGATGTAATCAATCCTTGGAAGGGAGGAGCAGCTGGGGAGCCGGGTGCGGGCGTAGAGGAGGGGCTTGCTCGAAAGCACAACAAACAAAATGGTAGAAGAGGGAAATACGAGCTGGGCGAGCTTGGGGCCAAAAAGTGAAATAATCAAAGGAGATAAGGCACAGGTAAACGAACAGCAATAAATACGTAAGAAGCCTAACAAAGCGAGCGCAGTGCAAAATCAAATATGCAAATGTAGCAGGCAAATGCGGGCGGTACAATGAGGACAAGCGCTGCGATGCAAGTAGAGAATAGCAGTGCTAATGCGAAGCGCTACGATACCAGCCGTCCGTTTTCGAACAGGGAATCACTCAGAGGATGAGGATAGTGCTGAGGGAATCACCAGAGAGCGAGTGAGCGTCCGCCTCTTACAGCGTAAGGGGCATGTGAATTCGCATGGAAGCCCGCCCGTTTGGCACCGCTCACACACTCGCGGTGTGCACCGTCTTCTGCCATTTACCCACTATGATGGACAGCTCACTCAAGGGACCCCTGCGCCCTTCGGGCGATTGCATAGTAACACACACATGGTCGCTGGAACTAGTTGAAGCTCAAATTCAGTGACTCATTCATCAGCCCAAAAACAATTGTGAGCATCGTCGAGGCCGCAGAGAAGACCCCCCCCCATTAAGAAAATCCGCAAAATCCGCGAATCCGCAAATTCACGGATTTTGCGGATCCGCAGATCCGCAAATCCGCAAATTCGCGGATCGTGGATCCGCAAAATTCGCCCATGCTTATTGTCCACCTTAGGCTTTGACTTTTGGAAAGACAACATTGAGACAAAAACCGTTTGCGGCACAAAAGACTGGCAGGTACAAGGTTTAGAAGCATTGTTCAGAGCCTGCATCATCCCAGATCAAATTATGTTCCTAAATGACACTGTTCAACAGACATCTTGTTTTGGCATTGCTAAGATAAAAGATTTAAACAATCGTCCATACCTAAGCCCGCACCTGTTAGTAATTTAACTTCGGATGAAGAGGTAGACTAAATTATATTTTACAACAGAACAGAACAAATCCTGAATGGAAAAAATGGTTAATCTGGCACACAGACACAAATAACTGTCAAGATAGATTCCTGAACAAGACACAAGGGTTTACAGTAACTCGGCCAGATCCAAGTTATATCCAAAGACAACATCCAGGGATAATAACAACTTAGTGTAGGAAAACTATGCCTTGAGTGGCTACAGAGATCCACACTTCCAGACATAAAACAACACTTATCTTTGCTTAAAGATGGCGTTGATTTACGAGAATTCTTACTAGGTCCTCGTAATCCACGTCATAAATGTTTCATATTCGCCAGTATATACTCTTCTTAAAATGAAGCTTGGAAAGTCACGCAAATGGAAACAGCTGAAAGAATACGAGAAATTGATTGTATAAATCTAGAGAAATCACTCTCTGTAGTTGACAATGGGTTAACAACTGTGTCATCCAGAATGTATTCTTTGGACAGCATTGTATCATCTGCCATAGACATAATGGAACAGGACTTGCTAATGCTCCAACATGGCCAGTCTCAATTACGTTCTATAATGCTATTAGGCTGGACGTTGCAAAACCTTGGTTCAGGCTATGTGCCCTTGTGTTTAATCAACACTACGTCACTGTTTACTGTATTTAACCGTACAGATAAACAAATCTCGTTGGCACAGAGGGGAGCAGACTATACGGTGCGGAGCATTGCAAAATTGGAGAGATTACCATTGACCGTTTCTGAGAAACCATCAGTTGAATGGATAATACATGGCACCATCACGATACCAGTGACGACTTTCCAGTTTCAGTATTGCTTAAAACACATACCAGCAGGTCTGTATGAAAGGTTGGGTAAAGAATACATTAAGTTGACCTGGCATTTACCATACACACACAAATGTTGGAGTGGGGGAAAGGAAGTATTTCTTAGTGATAAAAATTGTGAAAACTCACTAGAAGGTACACTATTGTGTTAATTTACACAGAGCCTGCGAAGGTTCTTCCAATAACCTTTCTTGCCACCTGCAGGGTTCGCCCACAGCGGTGATAGATCCAATTTTCAGGCAGCTTTCCAATGGCTGCTAAGTTACGTTAAATGATCACAGCTGTTGTGGAATAATGCCAGGAATAAACTATCTTGTTACTGTGTCAGCCAGGGTCACTTGTTGTATGCAAGTATTGTTTCCTAAAACCAAGACAGACAGGGAGTCGCCACCATGGCCTTCACTGAACTTCTCTTCTATACGAATTGATACTTTAACCAGAATGAAAGCCATTCTTTTGCAAAAAACTGTTCCACTGACCTCGTCCAGAGAAACGTATGATCAGCAAGTTGCAAGGTCCTCTGCAGAGATACATGCATTATCAACAAACTGCCCAATACATTTTGCAGAAATGTTAGGTCGTATCTTTAACATGTCTGATACCAGTATTTAAGATGATTTTTTTGGGACTGTTAGCACCCTTTGAAGCAGTCCTGGGCATTTTCCCTAACTTCATCCACTCTGTGATCGGTGGCCTGCCTCTCATTTTGGGACTCATAGCAGGGATCTTATTTTTATTCCTACTGCTCCGTTATGGCAAATCAGGCCACCAATGATACCCAAGCCGGCATGGAACATGCGCTACAGGAGACGAGGTACCGTGTCAGAATAACACAGATCCGTGGCCTGGCTCATTTGAGAGTTCTGAATACCACATGGTTCCTATCATTCAGACCAATCTGGCAAGAATGTATCTTACCTGTTCTACGATGCCTGCTATGTGGAGAGGAATGCGTGTTAGATGTCTGTCTAACACTACCATTGGTTGCGCCAACGGATGCTGGCGCATTACTGGGTCCGGTAATGGCTCACGTGTTTGCTGCCCCCAATGGCTACCAATCCTGATGACGGCATTCATTGAGATCTCACCGGCAAAGCCAACTGGAGGTGAGATACGCGGATCAACAGGCACACAGGTACCATCTGATATTACATTGCTAACGCGGCAGACGCTGACGGCGATGCTTCACATCTGTGCACAATTGACATTTTTGATGAAGTAGTCAAACTTTCATCTACTGTGGTAGACAATTTCTTTGCCAGCCTTGATGACTTAATGTTTTCTCCTGACACCGAGAATAACTTTTGAAATTAAGCACACAGCGTTCTTACGAACTCTGAAATTCAACCTTTACTTTTTCAAGATAAAAGCTTCCATGTTTAGAACTCTACTTACTACAATTTGATTAGATTTTTTTTTTTCAAAACAGACTGAACGTTGGCACTAAGTAATCTCCTTAAAGTAGAACTATTCTTAGAGAACAAAAATTCCTTGAACACTTCCTAAAGACACAATATTAGCCTAATACACAAACAAAGAACAGTATGTATTTTCTGCTATGGGATGGTCTCGACTTTTTCTTCTGTACCTAAGAGCCATTTCAAAAATGTAATTTTTCATAATTCATTCAGTTAGCATTACTAATATTTTATCATTTGCTTACAATGAAGTCATTTGCTTTAAATGTGTACTATACAAAATGCTCATTTTTCGTGTGCAACCGTTTGAAATGCATTTTATATGATATTTTGGGGGTTGTAAACACTTGCTCTAGATTATATGTTTTAGTATTTACTCTTAGATTAACATAATAGCGTGGAGTGGGTGTTATGTATTATTTTAGGACCCTATTGTAAGTTTCCCGATTCATGCCCTTATATAGGTATAAATCACCATGGGCCCGATGTAGGTAATTCCTATTTACCTTCTCTTAAATACCGAATCATACCGATTCGGTATTTAAGAGTAGGTAAATAGGAAGGGGGCAGATGTAGGTATTTCTTATTTTAGAATTACCGAATCTGTAAGATGCGGTATTTACCGATTCGGTAAATACCAAATCTGTATTTCCTATTGATACCTATGGGCCTTGAAGCCCATAGGAATCAATGGGAAATACCGATTCGGTATTTACCGAATCGGTAAATACCGAATCCTGCAAGGGTGAAGGGGGTGTCACTTTGACACCCTGTAGCACCCCAATTCCAGGCTTGTGTGCCATGTGGCACACAAACATGCCCTAAGGGCATGTCTGTGTGTCACATGGCACAGGTGTACATGCACAGATGTGCATGTACACCTGAATTCGGTATTTTACCACCCAATTGTATTGGGTGATAAAATACCGAATTCTGTAAACAGTGCTACCTATATCTGGGATTTACCGAATCGGTAAATTTACAAATTCGGTAAAATAATGGCCCCTACATCTTAATCACCAAATACCGGTCGTAACGGCCGAATTTGGCCGTTACCGACCTGTATTTGGTGACCTACATCGGGCCCATATCCTTACATAGGCATACACATCATAACCGTATTTAGGCATAGCTCATGCAGTCCAAATACGGCAGGGCTACTTCCACTAGTTCCGAAAATCCACAACGATTTCTTGGAAAAACCCGCCTTCAGCAGTCAGGGACTTCCCCTTGTCTTGAGCACTGATTTATCTAAGAACTCATGGAGTTTTCAAAGAACTAAGACTCTTTGATGATGTTATTACTTCCAACCATACGTCAAACCAGGCATCTTCAAGGTATAAATATGCCCACACTTGCCCAAGCAAACACAAGGTGGTTTGGAGCCCGACGCAGCCTGCTACAGCAAGTGCCGAAGGAAGCCGACCCTCCAGCAGACGCACTGAGAGAGACGCTGTCTTTTCTCCTGCCGAGAAATCCAGCTCCAGTGTTTCCAAGCTACCCTTGCGGGTTGTTGGGAAATCAAGTCCCAAGACCCGCCTTCTCCATTCTAAACTAAGGTACGGAGCTGATTGAACCCTTAGAGAAATCTTGAGCAGATTCTTGGCAAAAGAATACTACATTTATGCTACACCTCACTTACTTCTTCCCTTGTACTAAGCTTAGGTTAGGTACACTGGGGTAGGCATATTTTAGAAGCACCAGTTGAATAATTTTAGCCTCTGTTATTTATGTATGTATTTTTATATGGTTTAGGAACCATACAATGCTCTTACAGTATTATTTTATTCTACTATTTATACTGTACGCATTATATTTTACATACTGTGTTACGATTGTAGCAGTTCATTTCTTATTCTTGAGAAAGAAGACTGTTCAATAAATCCTTTTATTGAAAACGCCTGTCTATCTAGTTCTCTGCACCTCTAGTGAAACGAAGCATGCACGATTGACTAAGTGAAATATCTATCTATTGTTTCCACGACTCTGAAGATACGTTTTATCTTGGGGAAACAAAGTTGTCATGTTTATGAGGTTGTCAGAGACTAATCCCTTCTTGTGAATTCGAGAAAGTTTCTAGTGACCTCTGAGCTAGCTGGCACACACAATTAAGTTTAGTATATTCAGTAGAGACCTAGTCGACCTCAGTCCTACGTCTAATCTACAGGATATATTATTCCAATGCACAGAGCCTATTGGGAATATAGGAACTACACCACACATACATCATCTGCTTGTGTTCGCTTTGTTCGCCATAAGTTGGCAGGGTATGCCCAGATGTGGGTCCCTTGCTCACTTGCCACTTTGCCACTTTGTCACATTGCACATGGCTTGGCCGTTCGGGCTGGACTGTTCCCATGAGGCACAAGGTCAAGACTGATTTGCATATAGTTGTGCCTGAACTGGGGTGGCAAAGTGAGCTAAAGAATGATGATGGCTTCAACCCAGATCTGTGACTGGAGGTGAGTGTTTGAAAAGTTTCAGCACTCCATCCATCATCTCCTTGTGTTCGCTTTGTAAGCCTTCAATTAGGCCATGGGTGATGCAGGACATGGCCAAAAAAAGGGGACCCTGTAGGTTACTTTTAATAAATGGAGTTCTAGACATTGGTTAAAGTCCAGCAGTTTGGGGACAGACAGGTCTTAGGGCAGTAGTAGTTTGTATATTATTATGGCAAATGAATAGAACACTTATCATATCTAACAAAGAACTTATTTTGCGATAAACAAATCCACCAAAGATAAAAAAAAAAGTGTGTATCAAAAAATACAGTTTATTATAATACCTCCCTTAAGGGTTACAATCTAAATAATTAAAATATGTTAAAATCAATTTTCCACATAGTGAGAGAATGTGCTAAAAAGTCAAAAGAAAGAGTTGACGCGACTTTGATCAAGCATGTTAATTAATGCTGTGCTCAACAAAAGACTGCTATGCACCCTATTGTATTTCTTACGATTGCCACATTTCATTTCTGAGTGGTCTTCATATACCCAGACACAATTAGAGACTCTTGATTTTCCTGGGACATGGCATCTTTCACTCTTACTTGGACCCAACAGAAAACAGTTTTTGGGGTTGTTGTATCTCCACTCCATGATGGGCCACATTGGCTCATATAAGAAAAGTCTCTCTTGATATTCTTGGATCATGCCATCTCTGACCCTGGAGGGAATCCATAAACCATATATGAGCTGGGTCTCTCTTGATCTTCATGTTTCAGAAGATTTCTGCTCATTGGTAAATCCCACTTCATGAAAAGTGGTGGCTGCTCAGCAAATTTTTAGAGCGTTCAGAAGGGCCCATTGCAGCACTTCCTTTGAAGGTACAGAGAACTCCTCCAGACTGGAGGTGATCCCTAAATATGATGGGTGGTGATACGTAGGGCAGCAAACATTGGTACCTCTGCTACCCTGACGGGTGAGGGCTGTCCCCCAAACTCGAAATCAGGACCTAAATCACTGTCAACTTAATCAAACGTTTCTGATGAGAAACGTGATTGGTTCAAGGATTATTGGTGCCACAAGTAAACCTTTTATTTTGGATCTGCTCTCCTCAAAAGGACCTCATTTGTAGCTCACTGCTGAGATATGGCACTCTTTGATGCCTGCCCCTGGAGGTGCAATAAGGGCACAGAACATCACTTGCTTTTGAATTAATTTGGTATCGTTCCACACAAAATTCTTAAGTAATTATATATGATCAGCAATAATGACATAACATGACAAGACTTCATGCATTATTCAGGAAATGTTATGATTTGTATAGCACTATTTTTTGTATTACCAAAAAGCACTTTCACTCATATGTTCCAGTAATTCTTAAACGTTTCTTTCTTCTTGTATAGCATCCTGTACTCACTGTAACCCACTGTAATACTTTGTGACACCTTGATTTTATCGTAAAAAAAATATATATAGTATTGGAATTGCATTTGTATCGCTTACCATCCCTGATGAGGTGTTAAGAGTGCTTTACGTCAAGTAGCATACTACTCCGGAAAACCAAGGTTAACTTTAGTGTAGTGGAATATTAGTTAGTGGAGGGCTGTTATCCATGGAATGGGGTGCTGTCCTTCGGCAGAGAAACTAGTACTTGCTACAGCAGATTTTGCCATATTGGTGCACTGCAGTCATCAAGTGGCTTGCCAGCAAATACATGAAACCCATTTCTCACATGGATAAAATACTTGGATGCCCCTCAAAGGATTTGGAAGACGCAATACAGGCTAACATACTAATATATACAAACGTATGAATGCACATAAAAATGCATGTGAATTAATAGAAAGGCTTACAAAAAGTCTTAGATATCCCTAAGTAAGAACGCAACAATACTTTTCTTTAGTTTACATTTAAGTAGCTCTGCATGATATGATTGTCATAACAACACTGCAAAATGAAAACAAACATCTAAGAAATGCATAAATATATTCCAATGTCATATATTTTTCTTTGCAATTGTATATACTGCTTGGAACTTGCAACCTATGTGCTTTCTTGTTGTGCGACATTCCTGGGTTTTTTGGTGAATATGACTAAGATGTGATAACAGCACGTACAATGCTGATTTCACACTTAATTTAGTTTTCTTTGGTGTTTTTTAATGGAGATGTCACAATAAGGCAGAAAACTCGAGCGCTGCAGAGGGAAAGGGGTGATACTCAAAGAGACAACAAAGTCTTGTTGAGCTGTAAACGACTTTGGAGGACAGATAAGAGCAGTGTCATACATGTGATGGCACTTGGCATATTGGTTCCCAGCTCAGCCCAGCCCATGGCAACTGACAGTGGTCTAAACCCCTTTCAGCCAAATGGGTGCTGCACAGGTGCCTCAGTGGCTTGCACTGTGTTGTGTCACCTTTCAAGCGGGTAAGCATCACATGGCTGGAGAACGGACGTTCCGTGCACTCACTTTTGTATTTAATGGAATTCCAGGCATACAAAGGTTCGTAAACCTGGGATTGTGTCAGAGCATGCTTTAACAAGGACAGAAATCTTCTTTTCACCTCATTATTTCCTCTTTCTATGTGTGATGCATTTGCCTCTTTGGATTGCTCCTGTGTAGGAAGGTATACCTTCCTGCACCTTCCTGCACAATACAATCATGCCCGAAATGCAGGCTCTCTTGCAGCATGGCGCAAGGGTGCCTGCATTGGTGCTCATCAGCACACAGTGTGGCACTGCTAGGCGAGAGCAGGAGAGCAGCGTATCCTTGCTCTCTACATTCAGGGCTGGACTGGCCGTAGCGGGCACCTGGCAATCCCCCGGTGCGCCGCACGGGTGTGGGGCCAATTTGGGCAAAATCGGCCCTGTAACAAAATCGTCCGAAAACCGGCCGGGCAAACACCTCGGCGGCACCCCCCAACCCCTGGGGGGTGTATTGGGCAACCAAGCACTTTGCCAGGACCGGTTTTGGTTCCCAGTCCGGCCCTGTCTACATTTCACGCAACGGAACATAGCAACTTTGTTTGTTGTACTGCAGTGCATGAACCATTAGGAAACATGCCCCAAGTTCACAGGAATAAGATGACAAATAGGTCTCTCCTTCACTTTTCCTACACCACTAAGCTAAGCCTAATAAGGCCAGCCACGAATTGTGGAAGGGTCTCATAAATTCTGAAGAAAGCCTAGTGATGTAGTTACACAGTGGGCAGAGGTCAATCATGTTGGCCTGCATATAGCAGGTGAAGCCAGGTGCATAATCAATACCACATATTAAACTCTATTTATTTGTTAATCTTTTATAAAATAGGGATAATCCTTCTTCAAAAAAAATCCAATGTTTTTTATATCTTATAACAACATTTTTTGGGGGGAGAAAAATATATAGCAACCTGTCCCGAAGGTATTGCAGCGCTTTACATAAGCATCAGTTACGTTATACAAGTTCCCAATCATTTTTTAGGCAGAGGGTATTAAGAGATTTGGGTAGAATCACAGCATCTAGAGCTGACTGCAAGAGTCGAATCTTGTCCCCCAGTTTCAAAGTCGGCAACTCTGGTTGCAACCTCTCGTTCTCTCCCGTCCTCCATGGCCTTTCACCACCTACTGGCGCTGGCGAAGGAGTGCCCCAAAGATGAACCATTCCAACGAGTGAATGGATGTGTCCGGTTTTTAGGAATACTGTCTAGCGACAAATATGTCCCATCAGCCAAAAACCCTGTAAGAGGAACATAAAAAACCTGATCAGTCTATTGTGCACATCTTTGTAGAAAGCAGGGGCGTAGCTCCAGTGGGGGTGGTGATGTGTGTGATACCCCCTAATAAATGGATTCTGGTGTGTGCAATTGGGTCCTGGGGCCTTCAGTGGTCGGGTTTCCACTCGGATTAGCAGCCCTCATAGCACAGACACACGTCTTTACGTAACTTTGCCGAGCTTGTATACACCCCACCCCTTCATTCTCTCCAAAGCAGGCCAAGAAAAAATTGCTTTTATGTGGTGCAGTAAAGCCTTTTAAATGTGATACTGTTTTCATCCATTTTGCCATTTCAATGGTTTCAATGGTTGGGATATCTCTGTTCTACACACCCCGAATCTAACCGACTGAGCTGCCCCCCTCTGGTAGAAGGTGTCAGAATCCGTGCAGTTGTAGTGTGTGCCAGCCTATCGAATAATTTGTTTACAGACATATATTAGAAGATTACTGCAGAAGTGCGTTATCATCTCTGTTTCGCTGCAGGTATTCTAATGTTTAATCTCACAAACATAGTCAACCCGTGTTTTACAAGATCTCCAGAACTCGCAATGCACTCGCGTGTGAACTGCTGAGGTTTATAGTTATACAAGTGTCGTCACGTCGGCTGCTGCCGGCCCGTTCGCCGCTCCCAGCCTCTGCGGTGCCATGTGTCCCGCAGCCACTCTCTATGCGCGGTGTGCCTTATCAGAGGCAGCACTGCTGTGCAGGGGGAAGATTCCCGCCCATTAGTCAGACACCGCTGACTAACCCGTGGCTACAGAAATAATGAATCTCTTAAGCACGTGCTTCTGAATATTTCATGAGGACCAATTTCATTATTTTTCTGACTGCCCTTTCAAACCCAACAGTCAGACATTGCGGTGGTTAAGCATTCGTCTCCTCTATTTCCAGGGTGTTTTTTTTTTTACTTTTTAGTTCATGTATAATACAATGTAAGGACATTTGGTTTTTAGTTTTTTAAATATTGTAAGAATGTTAACAGGGGTGCTATGCTTGTTAGTACCTGCATTATTGTGTAGGAAAAAGAATACATTTGAAACAGAGCAGAGAGTGTTACAGGCACATGCAGGGCAATGATGGGTTCACGATTTGGATTCTGTTTCGAAGGCCACTGGAGACTTTTGTAAAAGGTTAAGGAAAAGTTCGAGCGTGGTTAGCGCAGCGCTGTGGAAAGGATGTGGCATTATAGCCAGAGCTGCTGGCTTTCGAACTGGGGACCAGGTTCGAGGCCTGTGCACGATCCAAGCCCTGAAAAGATTTGCCGAATAAACTATACAACAAACTTCACATTGAATACAGAAAAGTATCTTCAAAATGTGTTGTTTTCTTTAACATAAAGCAGCTTTGAAATTACTACATCACATTGCAGCACTGCAATTAGAAGTACTTATTAAAAGTGATCGTTTTAAACATGAACTTAGAACCATTAAGCCCCAACCTCACCATGTCAACAGTGCCATTAGTAAACGACTGGGCAAGACAGTTTAATGGGACTCGGGTATGTGGCCCAGATTCCTATAAACAGAGCAACATTATTGTTATTGTTAGTGTCAGTTTATATAGCGCAAAATCACCGGCAGGTCTCAGGGCGCTTTTGAACGCAAAACACAACAACCTAGTCAGCAACAGGAGAACGAGTAGAAACTATACTGGGCTCAACGCTGCTCTGAATAAGATGGTCTTTAGGGCTTTTCTAAAGCGGAGCCGGTTTCCGTCTTTGCGAAGAGCCTCAGGCAATTCATTCCAAATCTTAGGCAGCAAGACCGAGAAAGATCTCCCTCCTTTTGTAGCTAATCTGAACCGGGGGCACACGAGCAGTTGAGCCTCGGAGGACCTTAGGCTTCTTTCAGGCCGATAGATCTCCAACCTTTCTTTAATATAGGCAGGGGCTTGCCCATAGATGGACTTATGGGCTATGCAGAGACTTTTAAAAACAGACCTCTGCGTCACTGGCAACCAGTGAAGGCTCTGCAGCAGCAGGGAGGCATGTGATCTTCTTGGGAGTTTGAAGATAGTCTATTAAACCAAATACAAGAGGTTTTTGGACAGCTGTATAACACCTGACATGCTTGCATGATATTTCCCCCAAACCTTTTGCCTTCATACCTCCTGTTTGTTGAATTCCCCTGAGGAGTCTAGGCACTTTACCATTTCTAACCTGTGCTAAAGTGCTTGCGCTCTCTTCTTCAAGCATAGTAAAATTGGCCTCCACCTAATTGGGAGAGTTAATTTATTTATAAGTTCCTAATTAGTGGTACTTCATGTACCCAGGACCTGTACATTAAATGCTACTTGCTGGCCTGCAGCATACATTGTGCCACCCACTAAAGTAGCACTTTAAAAGTATGCCTAAGGACTTCCACTGCAGCAGCCAGCAGTGCAGTTTTTTTTATTTCAGTAATTTTTATTGAAAATTATATTTACATGGTGCAGAGGATATACTTAAAGTGCCATTTCGACCTGGCAAATTAAACTTTTTCCTAGGCCTAAACCTTTCATTTTATTAATTAATACTTGTAATGCACCCCTAAGGTAGGGCCTCAAAGGCTCAAAGGGCAGTGTGTATTGTATTACAAGTAAGACATGTTTACTTTAGTTTTACATGTCCTAGCTGTGAAAAACTCCTAAGTCGCCTATCTCTGCTGTGAGGGTTATCCCTCCCATTGGCTAGCACTGAGTTAGTTACCTTTTTGAATTTAATAAGTGCTAACTTTAGATTGTGGGAGAAAATTACAAAAAACAATTTGATGGACAGAATGTAGATCAATGTCTTACATTCACCCCAGTACAATGATCTGGGCCTAAATCCATCGTTTTTTGCACTCCACACCACCCTGGGTTAGATAATGGCTTTATGCAAATCAGCTCTGGCCCTGTGCCTCATGGGAACAGTCCAGTCCGAACTACACAGCCATATCTTTCCCAGACCGGAATCAAGCATCCGAGGACCGGACCGTTTTTTTTTTTTTTTTTGTAAAAATATACTTTATTTAAAATTATTTGTCAGGTTTACATTTTAAGCAGTCCCTTATATTTGGGTGCTGTACATTTAACCATTCTCAAAGAAGCGCATTAGGCTATCTTTGGTGGTTTTCCATCAAGATTTCTCATTTTACCCATCCAGACCAACTCCTGATTTTCCAGGTTTCCTTTGCCCACTCTTGTCCAAATCTATGGGTGTCTATGCACATGTAAGAGAACATTTTAGTGAAAACAAGTTTTTGGCATTCTTTTTCCGTGATTGCTTGGTGTTTGTACAAGGAAAGGTTCCTGTTTTCCCACATCGCCTCTTTCACGCAGTTTATTATTCTCCATAGTGTCCTTTCTTTATTTGCATTGCAATTCATGCCCAACCCATATAGAACCAGTTCATAGGACAGGGATGCCTGTCCTGTTAATTCTTTAATGAGCTGTCCCATTGCCTTCCACATGCTTTGTGCTCCGCCGCAGTTCCAAATGAAGTGCATCAGGGATTCATCTGCTGCACAGCCTGGTGTTGGGCATCTTGCTGTTTTTGCCAGTTTCCTTGCATGTTGGAATTGTTTCACGGGTAGGCATTTGGATACCATCATCCATGCCAAGTCTTTCTGGGAGTTTGTCAAGTCTTTGTGGTTCACCATCTCCCAAACCTTCCCTGATTGCTTCTCTGATAAGTTGTTTACCATTGTCACTGAGTCTGTTTCTTTCAGTTCTTTGCTTAAGGCCATCAGGGGTGTGATGTCCTTCGCTTGAATTTGTCTCTCTTCCAGCTTCTTGAAGAAAGGCTTGATGCCTTTGTACGCAGGGGGTGGTTCTAGTAAAAAAGGCTTTGTATTGTCCAGATTACATATGCCCTCTCTTGATAAGATGAAACTTGTAGCAAACAGAGTGTAGGCAGCCACATGTGAGTCTTTCTTTGCATTCCCCAGTATGTTTTTAACAAAATGTGACATCAGGAAGTCATGGAGGTTTGGCAGGTCTTTCCCTCCTTTTGTGGGTAGTTTGAAAACTGTGCGAGGACCGGACCGGTTTCGAGGTAACACCTCTCATCAGCCCGGCTAGCTTGACTCCAGTGGTGTGGAGGCTCTGGGACCCACATCTGAGCTACCCCAGTACACTCAGGGAGAAAATTACAAAAAACAATTTGATGGACAGAATGTAGATCAATGTCTTACATTCACCCCAGTACAATGATCTGGGCCTAAATCCATCGTTTTTTGCACTCCACACCACCCTGGGTTAGATAATGGCTTTATGCAAATCAGCTCTGACCCTGTGCCCCATGGGAACAGTCCAGTCCGAACTACACAGCCATATCTTTCCCAGACCGGAATCAAGCATCCGAGGACCGGACCGGTTTCGAGGTAACACCTCTCATCAGCCCGGCTAGCTTGACTCCAGTGGTGTGGAGGCTCTGGGACCCACGTCTGAGCTACCCCAGTACATTCAGGTAGAAAATTACAAAAAACAATTTGATGGACAGAATGTAGATCAATGTCTTACATTCACCCCAGTACAATGATCTGGGCCTAAATCCATCGTTTTTTGCACTCCCCACCACCCTGGGTTAGATAATGGCTTTATGCAAATCAGCTCTGACCCTGTGCCCCATGGGAACAGTCCAGTCCGAACTACACAGCCATATCTTTCCCAGACCGGAATCAAGCATCCGAGGACCGGACTGGTTTCGAGGTAACACCTCTCATCAGCCCGGCTAGCTTGACTCCAGTGGTGTGGAGGCTCTGGGACCCACGTCTGAGCTACCCCAGTACACTCAGGGAGAAAATTACAAAAAACAATTTGATGAACAGAATGTAGATCAATGTCTTACATTCACCCCAGTACAATGATCTGGGCCTAAATCCATCGTTTTTTGCACTCCACACCACCCTGGGTTAGATAATGGCTTTATGCAAATCAGCTCTGACCCTGTGCCCCATGGGAACAGTCCAGTCCGAACTACACAGCCATATCTTTCCCAGACCGAAATCAAGCATCCGAGGACCGGACCGGTTTCGAGGTAACACCTCTCATCAGCCCGGCTAACTTGACTCCAGTGGTGTGGAGGCTCTGGGACCCACGTCTGAGCTACCCCAGTACACTCAGGGAGAAACCAGGTGACTGTGAGTGATGCTTTGTGCTTTTAAACAATATTTTCACTTAAAACCTTTAAGATTGAATATTCCCGGTTCTTCAGCTTGAATTTTTGTCATTCTGGGATCATTTTATGTAGTAACATTTGCTCTATTTATTTTAAATTGGTCCAGGATTTATCTTGCGTTTTTACTTTATCACTGTTTGTGCTGCACACATTCTTTTACAGATTGCCTCTAAGTTAAGCCTGACTGTTTTTGTGTTAAGTTAACAGAGCTTTAAGTACAGGTTAATTTAGTGACTTTTGTGGTTCACCCTAACAAGGATTGTAGTTGTTGCCTGATTGGGAGCCCCCCTCAACTAATAACCCAATTTCTTATAATCTGGTATTCTCAACCCACATATTTGAAGGTGCTTTCACATCTGATAGTGAAGAAAAAGGAGGATCTGTAAAATAAAATATTAGTCTAAGATCACACAATTTGGTTAAGTGGGAAGCAAATCAACAGGTATTTATTTGTCTCACATTTTTAACTCCAATTTTAATGCTTGTTTTTGCCTCTGTGCTTGAAGGTAGGGTAAGGTTGGCAGACCAAAGGAAGCTACACAAAAGTTTGGCTGTTTCTGGGCTTGAGGATCCAACGGGTCCTTGAGCTGAGCCAGAACCAGGCTTCAGGTTTGAGCCAGGTTCGAACTTTGATAGGCTCCTCCACATATACAAATTCCTTAATCTCCTAAAAACAAATATAACTGGTGCTCATGTAAAGCGTTCCATAACCTTTGAATCGAGTTCGACCTTTACAAAACTGCACAAAAAACTTAGCAGGAAGAACACAACCCGGCTCCAATGTACTATGTGACTGGGCATCTCCGTCCAGTCCACCCCATCAGCCAATGACGGTGCACAGCAAGGAGTTGGCAATTGGGCTTGGCCTGCGGCCAACCCACCCGGAGACAGTAAACCACCCCCTGCAGGCAGCCAAACTCACGCTATGCATGACCTTTCATTGCGTGGGGTTAGCTGCAGGACCTGGCCCTGCAGGTAGCCACTCAGATGCAGCCAATCTCATGGCCTTTGCTCGTGCATAACATGGGGTTAGCCACAGGGTGTGTGTTGCAGCCAGGCCCTGCTTCCAACTCCCAACAGGCAATCAATCCCACGCTGTGCAGAGCTTTTGGCCGTGTGCAGTGGGGAGTTGGTCACAGGGCTTGGCCTACCACCAGGCCCTGTGGCCAGACCCCCAGAAGGCTGGCAAACCGCATACCGCACACAGCCTTTGATGTGTGCATCATAGGGTTTGCATTCAGGTCCCAGAGACCCCATACCCTGGCACAAAACATATATATTAAGGGGAGGAGGCTTGCAGCCCTATCGCCAACCCTTTAACTGACCCCAGGAGCCCCATTCCCCTTGGCCAAATACAATAAAAAATGTAAGGGGGCCCTCGAGCCTTATTAGGCCACGGGAACCCCAATCCCCTCATGCCTTTTTTCATCTAAATGGGGAGGGGTGCTGCACGGTCCCCCTCCCAAGTCCTATCAGGTCATGGGGACACATCCCCCATTGCTGAAGCCAATTATAAAGGGAAGGGTCCATGCAGCCTCTCTCCATTAGCCTTATAGGGCCCCTGCATTCCCCGGGCCTAAATGTAATAGAAAATGGAAGGGGGGCATGCAGCACCCTTCTCCAAGCATTATTAGGTCCCAGGGACTCCGTCCCCCGGGCCAAGTAATTAATAAAGGGAGGGGGGCATGCGGCCCGATCCCTAAGCCATTTTATGCTTGAGGACCCCATCCTCTGGGTCCGTGCCTTATTTTAAAGGGGAGGGGCCCTCCTCCCCAAGCCTTAATAGGCCCCAGGGACCTCATCACCCAACGCCATCTATTTTTTTAAGAGGGGAGGGGGGCCACGTGCCCCCCTCCCTGAGCCTTATTAGGCACTGGAGACCTCATCCTCCAGGGCCGTATTTCTTATAAAGGGGTGGCCCCCTCCCTAAGCCTAATATGACCCTTGGGACTCATCCCTCGCGGCCTCCATTTTAATATAGGTGCGTGCCCTGTTGCCCACCCAGGGCATCCACAAACTTGTTTGGGGCTGCGGGGGAAAGCCCCAGGGACCCTGCAGCCCAAGCCTCCTCCCGGCAATGTGCAGCAGCTGGCATTTCTCCACCCGCATGGTGCAGCTATTTATTCTGCTCCCTCCAGGTGGGAACAACCTGTTGATCTATTTCTCTACCCGCATAAGTGTGGGCAGGGAAACAGATCTCAAATCTGCTGCCAGACTTGTGTTTGCACCCTTTTGGCGGGAGATTAAAAAATGCTCCTGCCAGGCGGGAGCAAACACATGTTTCCCTTCCTGCACCGGTGCGGGCAGGGAAACTACTGTGTCCCAGAAGTGGGCTCTCCGGGACACAGCAAGTGAGCCAACCCAGGGGGATGGGGTCCCTGGGGCTTAAAGGCTCAGAGATGGGAGTTGAGTGGCCCCCCACCCTTTTGAAACATTTAGAGACCCTGGGAGATAGGGTTAGCAGGCCTTTAGAGGCTTTTGGAGAGAGCCCTCCCCTTTTATTTAACTAATTGGCCCTGGGGGAAGGGGTCCCTGGGCCCTTCCATGATTCAGAAGGGGGGCTACATGGCCCCTCTCCCTTCAATTGAAGGAATCACCTCCCTTTATCGAATGCAGCGCCGGAGGTGGGCTCTCTGGGACCAATAATGCCTCCCCTAATAGCAAAGAATGCATACCCAGGATGCTGTTTTAGGTTTTTCTTGCTTCGATTTCGAAAATTAACATTTTTTTTATTTGCCCCTGGGGGATTCCCTGGGTCCTCTGCATGGGGACTAGGGTAGCAGGGTATCTCTACCCCGTCCCCCCTTATGTTATTTCTTTTAACTTTAGGACAGATTACTAAGTTCCCGCGTCCTGTAATGGCTGCCTCTAACATTTTTCTCATGTTGCTGGCAGCAAATCAGAGCGCTTGCTTCCTCACGAGTGTTAGAAATGGGGATCTTTGGTTGGCTAAGGCTTGCGCCAAAGCCAGGCAGAGACCACCACTAGTCAGGCAAAGGGGTTACACGCCAAAGATAACCCCTGCTCACCCCCTTGGTAGCTTGGCACAAGCAGCTAGGCTTATCTCGGTGGCGATGTGTAAAGCATTTGCACAACACACACAGTAACAGCATACTAGGCACACCACAAAAGGAACTCCACACAAGGTTATATATAAAAATAGCCTTTGTATTATAATAAACACATTAGATGGTAATCACACAATGTACACTGTGCCAGCTGGCACGGGCAATATTTACAGGGGATTATTTACACATGACAGGGCCACGGGGGCCACTGTCAGAATTGTCACTTGAGAGAAAATAGTAAAAGTAAGAATAAATCAGGAACTTAGAACACAGCCAGTAATCACTGGCAGACACTATACTCAGCGTCAACCTATAACATAAATCATACAGGCACAGTATCACATAAGGCGAGAACTCTATTCTGTGCCAACCTCATAAGCTAAAATCTGGTAGACCATAATCTCCTAAACATCACTTGCAATAGAAAAGAAACTTAATAACATAACCTGCAGTAGGGAATAAATCCAACCTAGACGCAAGTAGAGAAATAAAACATAAGACAGTAGGTAGAAACCTAATAAGCGTGAAAGCACATCTATAGCATAAATCAAGGTGCATAAAACATCCTACAAACATTACATTTCCTAGCACCTATAAAAAGCACACTAGGGCCTGGCGCCCTATAAATCTCATAGTCCCGAGGGCCAACTGGCCATCTCTAAGGGACCCAAATGCCCTCTGTCCAAAGTCAGGGTGCGCACTTTGCGCAAACCTAAACATTGGAGCTGCCCACTACTTGCTGGGCAGCTGGGAATCTCAAATGAAGGGCCTAAGTGTTGCAGTTGGCACTAAGTGCTGCGCAGCTGTGCAGGCAAAGATGGGGCAAAGGAGTGTGCCTCACTCCTGGATTAAAAAAACATGTCCCCCTAAAATGAAAGCCCTAAACGGTGCAGCTGCCCACTACCTGCTGGGAAGCTGTGAGGTAGAAATGCGGGATGGGCTCTCACTGGCCCTTACGGACAAATGTGCCGCACCTGGGAGCCATCTGGCTCTAAAAATAAACATGGTGGAGCCAGCACAGACTCTGACTTACATATGTCCCAAGCCCCTCATGGGAACTCAAAAAATAAGGGGCGAAGCGTGGGAGCCACTCAGGCTCTGGGAATAATGATGTACCCCAAATACTGTAGAGCGCACTGGCGCTCTAAAAAACTATGCACAATGGGGGAGGGGGAACTTGCCCCCAATGTTGGAGCCACATGGGGCTCTTAAAATAGGGGCAAAGCGTGGGAGCCATTCAGGCTCTGGGAATCATGACCCCCCCTGAAGAATAAGGCATGGGCCCCTCTGGGCCCAGGTAAATAATTATAGCCATGTTGGAGCGGCCCGCTGCACAAACGGGGCCGCTCTGACCGAGTGCCTCTGCCAGGCAACCTCGAACACGAGCCCTGCTTACCTGGCTTCTGCGGCAGGACTCCGGTCTCGGCCTCTCTTCACCCGGGCCCCCTCCTGGGACCCAGGACTCCTCTTGAGTGCGGCACGCGGGGCTCTCCCTACTCATGGAAGCCCTGGTTCACCCTGTCCCCCATCTCGGAACCGGGACTTAGCGTGGAGCCCGCGAGGCTCGGTGCAGCTTCTCCCTGGCAGGGGAGAGGAGCGGAAGTGGAGCCCGTGAGGCTCCAGCTTGCGTCGTCGGCCCCGCCCACAATCAGGCGGATGGCCGGACTGCTGCTTCCAGTGCTCCTCCCGGGCTGCGGCGGTGAAACGAGGGGCACAATGAGGGGTAAGCTCCCTCTTCAGTAAAAACTACAAAGCGGGGTGGCACCCGCGGCAATTACAAAACTAACACGAAGACGCAAGATGGGCACCTGCGCACTGGGCAATCAAAATAAGCGAGCATAATGCAGGGTGGGAACCTGCAATTAGGATATCCAAAATAGGGGGCCATGTGGCATGCTGCATAGAGAGGTGCTTGGTGCAATAAGGGAAGTGCTCTGCAATAAAAATAAAGCGCTACTTCAGCAGGTTAAAGTCACAGCGCTCCTAAGGAATAAACAGGAAGCGCTCATATGGATAAAAGTACAGCACTCTCAAAGCGCTATAATCCAAGTCCAGGGAAAGAAGTCCCCCAGGCATCAAGGGGCAGGTTGGAGCCCAGGGAGGCAAGCCTTCCCCTGAGCCCCAGCAGCAGCATGCCCCTGGTAGTTTAAAGTCTGCAAACAAGAACATTTACATGGGGCCACAACCCCTCCTTTTATACAGCTAAATCCTTTGTTCTCAAAGGTGCAGGCAAGGGAAGAACCAGATACAACTGGTTCTGGAGCACTTTGTTTTGCTCAGCTGCCCTCTCTATTCACAGGATGGGCCAGGGACATCAGACGCACCACAGGGGGTGGAGCCAGCTTTGTGGAGGGAAGGCACAGCCCTATTCAGGTCCCAGGTGCAACTCCTCCCTCCCATCTACATGCAGATCTCCCTATTCACCACTGGGCAAACTGATCCTGGCTCCTGGGGCCAAGCACACCAGCCAGCCCCCAGCACTCACAAGCCAGACAGGCAATTCACATCTCACAGCACACATAAATGCCAACTTCTAAAAGTGGCACTTCTCCACCAGACACAATAAATCTGTGCACACCATTGTGCAGCCTTTATTCTCACGAGTTTGCACATACCAAACTCGCCCTGCACTCCCTACATATCAGGAACTACCATGGACACACATATCCCCCATGCATTCCTATAGGAGGGCAGGTCATCTCACCACACGCACTCAGAGTGTGCATGTACTTTACACTGGGCCACAGTGCTAAAGTGCGCAGAGGCCTAAAATCACTACCACCATGCCAGAGGTTGAAGGCAAAAAGTTAAGGGGGGGACCTGCATAAAAATCCCAAGTCCAACAACGAGACTGACTCTCGTGGGAGTGAATTGGCCCAAGGGAAAACATATTTAATAATCTCAGACTTTTAAGTGTAGCTGTGCAATAATTTAATTCATTTGTTTAATTTTGTTTGTATTTTTTCAATATTTCAATAGTGAAGCAATTGTAGATAAAATGGTTATGATAGCATGCACTTATTGTGATAGATAAATAACCAGAGGACCTTAAGTATTTAATCAAGTAACTTATAGGAGAACTAAGCAGTGTCTATGTACATATTAAGCATAGAATAATCTATATGTATATAACCATAAAATGTGAATTTGTTAAGCAGACCTAAAGAATATCGATATATTTAAAACATAATTACTATACATTTTTATACAAAAAAATAGACATATCTATATACATACATATAATCAAATAAAATGTTAATATGCTCAGGGATATGCTGTACATTTGTGTTTGAGTATGGTGGTTATGTAGGGAAGAGCCAACTCTTGAGCAGTCTTCTGAAGATAAGATAGTTATCTGTGGATCTTATGTTTGGGGGTAATGAATTCCATAGTTTTTCTGCTTGAACAGAGAAGGATGTGCCAACTATGGGTTATTTCTTTTATGGTTGGAATTTGAGGTGAGGTGCAAATCTAGAGCTGAGGTTCCTTTATTGAATGTATTTTGTGATTTAATTCCTGATGAAAAGCACTCCTGTTCCATGTACTGCTTTGTGAGTGATACAAAGCAGCTTGAATGTGGATATTCTGGTAACCGTTAACCAATGCAGGTTCCACAAGGTAGATGCAGGCTTGTGGCTTTACGTGTAGGAGTAGTCTAGCAGCAGAGTTCTGAATACTATGTAATCTTTTCATGGTTGATAAAGATGATCTTTGTTAGAGATCATTGGCATAATCTAGTTTATGAAAGCAAGTAGAGAGAGACTCCTTGTTCTGCCCAAGGGAAAAGCGTACTCTTAGCAAGTGAAACTAAATATCCCTCTGGAAAGAGTTTACCATCCCACCTAAACCACTCGTAGATTGGAGTTTGTCTATTTCCTAACAGCACCCCCACTATTATTGTTAGCACCAACTAGCACAAATTAAAATAACTCACTGAAACATTCAAAGAGAATTTTTAACATTTAAAAAACATAATTTATTAAAATATTATCATCAACAGATCATTTTTTGGGGGGAGTGGCTTGGCGCCCGAGGGTGATGGCGGCGTCTGAGTGAGGCTCCGCCGTGGTTCCGGGAGACTCTTGTTCCGAGACTGTCTCTTCCTGCTCTGAGGTGATGGTACGCCACCGGAATACCTCTAGATGAGTTTGAGATGCTTGAGGACTTCTCCCATGCCTTAAAGACGGAGTACTTCGCTGCAGTGAGTTTTTGCGGACCCGTTGTTAACGTGGCCGCCATTTTGTGTTTTTTATGCGAGCTGGCGCATTTCCTATTCCTCACTTGAGCACTGAGCCATATGTATGCCGAGATACCACCGGAGGATTTCACGATGTTTGGAAATCTCCCGCATGTCCCACAGATGAGGTACCTGCTGCAATGAGTCCATAGCGGTTCCGATGTTATTGCGGCCGATTTTCTATCAACTGCGCATTATCTTCTCTTCACCGGCATACGGAGCCGTTTCAGTGACGCAGTTTGCTTTCCGTCTGGCTCCTCCACTGCTTCATACGACTCTGCCTCGCTGATGCCCCACAGCTTCAGGTACTCCTCTTTTGCCCTGTGATTGCTGCAGATTACTTGCTGTCTCACGGCCATTGTGAACGCCATCCCATGGCACCTCCAGTGTCCTTTTAATATATCCTTTTTGATGGCTTTTGAAGTCTTTGGATGATGGAGGTTGCTCTCCTACATATTTACTATTGGCTGGTGAGGCTTTTGGCCTGTTGATGACATCGTGAATTACAACTTTGTTCCTCAACATCCTACTGCGCTGCTCCTTGTTGTAATTTGAGAATAGACTTCACTTCAATTTAGACTGTGCAGGCTGTGAACACCATAAATCTCCATATCTTTTTATGTCTCTTTTTCTGGAGTAGCCTGGATGCCTCTTCCTTTATAATAAGGAGTACCTTCTGGGCTACATCTGTTTTACACGCTGCCTAGTAAATATTGCATATTGTCTTCAAGGGACACACAGCTCAGTCATTCTGTGGCTTCCTTGGCCTGCTGTAACGTCCTCCTTTCTACGTTTGAGCTTCCCATCGGCTTTTAACTCACCAGCTGCATGTTATGAATATCGTTTTCCTTTTTTTTTACTACTTCATGATGACTGCTTTGTCTGCTGTATATGCTTGGCATCTCTTCTAATAAATGCGCTCTCTTAGTGGTACACTTAACTCCCTCTTCTTTCAAGGTAATTACCGTGCTTCTGCTGTAACCTTTTCTGTGACGTCCTCTACTCTTTCGCGCATTTTATACACATTGCGTGACTGACATATTATAACTCCTGCTTTATGGGTAGGCTCAAGTCTATGTCGCACCTGCCTCATACAACAAAGACTGCTTTTGTTAAGAACTCTAAAGTCTTCTCTGCCCTTTCCAAACTAGAAGATTCCCTTACTTGGTCTAGTTCAGACACTGCAATGGAGCCCTCACAACCTGCACCGGGGAAAACTAATATTAAAAGATTGAAAAAAGATCCTCCTTCACCACTCAAACAGTCTGCGCCTGTCTCTATGGAGTTATTCCTGGATGAAATCAGATCCTTTTGCCCTTTCCTGGAGGAAATTAGGTCCCTTCGTCCTTTTATGGAGGAAACTAACGTCAAACTTCAGGCTCTAACGGACAATTGGTCGAAAATGGAAACCAGGGTGTCTTCAGTCGAACACTCAGTTACATCCCTTCAGGAAACATGCTCCACAGTATCTCATCTGAACTCTCAAGTGTCTGCTCTTCAGTGACAGGTGGAGAAGTTGGAAAATAGGAACAGGCGAAACAACCTCCGCATTTATGGTCTGGCAGAAGGACTTGAGGGCTCAGATTCACTTGCCTTCTTCAAATCGTTCCTTCCCAAATTGCTCCGTTTGCCAGAGGGCACAAATCTCAACAATCAACGTGCACATCGATTGGGACGCCCATCTACTTCTGCCTCCCCTTCACAGAGACCTAGGGGGGTCATTCTTTACTTTTTAGAGTACACTGATCTTCTGAAGGTCTTGACAGCTGCCAAATCCCCCCCAAAGTTGACATGGTCTGGATCCTCTTTGTTCTTCGCACAGGACTATGCAAAAGCTACTGCTTACCGCCGTAAGGCCTTCCTGAGCATGAGAGAAGACCTCCGTTCAATGGGAGCAAGATATGGCCATTATCATCCTTGTTTATTCAAAGTCACCTATAACAACAAGACAGCCTCCTATGAAGATCCAGTCCGCTTGCAGAGTTTTATCAACGCGCACAAGACCTCTACCATGGACTCCTCTGGACCCTCATCCTCTTTTCCTGGCTGAATTGCAGTCTTATCAGTTTTTATCAGTTTCTGTTATGATGTTGCATTTTGCCTCTCTTACTTTTTGAGCAGTCTTAATATTTTGCTTCTTACCATCTTTAAGGTGTATTGATGTTCATTGCTGTCTATGTTTGCGATTCACTTTTGTTTGTATCCTAACCCCTTGTTCTCCTTCTTCACCTCCGCAGGAACCCTTCCCCGTATGATGATGTCTTCCTGGTTCCCCGCCTAGCTGATCTTGGATGTGTTTCCTAACCCGTGTGGTCCCATCCCCCCTCAGTTTTTTCTCATCGTCTCCTCTTGTAGGTATGTTTTCCTTTTGTCGCTTCCTTTTGTTCTTCCTTTTGTTTAGCACCTTCCCCTTTGTGCTTTTTCTTCCTCACTTATGCATGGATGATAATTTTTTTCTCTCAGGATTTGCTAATTTCTCTGTCTTTACCTCTTCTATTCTAATGTTCTTTTTTCTCCTCTCTATTCTTAGCTTGCTTCTCCTTCCCTTCCTTCACTTTATACCTGATGTCTTCTCTTCCCTTCTCCTCTTCTTCACTTCTGATGAGCATTCTTTTCTTCTACTCTCACTCTTTCTCATGGGCTTTTTCTCCAATTTTGCTATTATGTTTATTATGGATTACTTTGTATGATATGTCATTGAACATAATTTCATGGAATGTTAAGGGTATTCATTCTCCATTCAAGCGTCAGCGCATTCTGTCCCACTTAGCCAAGCTAAATGTTGATGTAGCTTTCTTGCAGGAAACTCACCTTTCTGACACTGAATCTGCAAAAC
The DNA here is from genome assembly GCF_964263255.1 of Lissotriton vulgaris. Lineage (NCBI taxonomy): Eukaryota > Metazoa > Chordata > Amphibia > Caudata > Salamandridae > Lissotriton > Lissotriton vulgaris. The sequence goes on along the minus strand of NC_141697.1, from coordinate 159,024,006 downwards.
GTAAGAGGGGATGGGTGGGTGAGGTTTTTTACTCACACGTTGATGGCAAGTGTGATGGTGTAGCAATTTTATGTCGCAAATCTCTTCCCATTTCCCTTATCTCTCAAGAATCGGATGCAAACGGCAGATGGGCATATGCCAGGCTATCTCTTAGAGGTGTTACAATCTCTTTTCTCAATGTCTATGCTCCTACTGTGGGTGAACCTCTTTTTTGGGCCGAACTTTCTCGACACATTACCCGATTTATGGATGATAACTTCATCCTTGCTGGCGACTGCAACCATCCCTTGGATCCCTTTGTTGATAGGAACTCTGCTGCCCACTATATTCCTAACAAATGCCACAAGCTCTTCAGCCAAACCATTTTCCAGCATAGGCTTATTGACGCATGGCGTCTTTGCAATCCGACTTTAAAGGAGTTCACTTTTTATTCTCCCTCCCACCATTCCCAGTCACGGATTGACTACATTTTTAGTTTCTCATAATATTGTTCAATCCCTCACTTCCGCCGAAATTGGTCCGATCTTACTTTCGGATCATGCTCCTGTTTTGGTTAGCATAGATGTACTCCCTAAACCTGCTGGACCTAAGAGGTGGCGCTTCAATAATGCTCTTCTCTTAGATCCCAAGTTTACCACCTCCTTTACCACTTTTTTTGATGAGTTTTTCCTGCTCAATGATACTCCCTCTATTCCAGCACACACTATTTGGGACGCATTTAAGGCTGCTGCACGAGACTTTATTATTAGATTCGTGGCAAGGAAACGTAAAGCTGCTCGTAAAATTACTGGAGATCTCCTTTGTGACATTAAGAGATTGGACCACGCCTATTTTACCCCACACTCGCAGGACAGTTTGACTGCTCTTGTGGCTGGCAAAATGAAGTTTAACAAAAAATCCACAGAGGATGCCTCATTATATTTGTTGAAATCTAGCGCTAAGTTTTATGGAGAAAGAAACAAAGCTGGGAAGATTCTTGCCAATTACCTAAAGGTACACGCACAATAAGTTGAACATTGAATCCATTTACAATACTATCTCTGTTCTCAAACACAAGGATACCAATATTCTTACTGAGTTCTCCCTTTTCTACAAGACTTTGTACTCCTCAGAAACTCAACCTTCTCCCCACTCTCTTACACATTTCTTCTCTACCATCCAGAAACCTGAACACTTTCCTGTTGACCTTTCTCATTTGGAATCTGACATTTCTCAGAGGGAATTACTTACTGCACTTCAACACCTCAAATTGAACAAAGCTCCTGGACCAGACGGTTTTACTGTTGAATTTTACCTTCACTTCTCTAAGTTACTTATTCCAAAACTCCATTCTCTTCTAGGCGCGTTTACTGCCCTTGGGAGTTCCTCTGGGTCCTTCTCCGATGCTCATATTTGCTTGATACCCAAAGAAGGGAAAGACGCCAAATATTGTAAGAATTACAGACCTATTTCCCTAGTAAACATCGACTATAAAGTATTCGCTAAGTCGCTAGCGGCACGTCTGGACCTTTTGCTTACCAACCTCTTAGGTGAGGAACAGTCCGGTTTCGTGAAAGGTCGTTTTATCACTGACAATACCAGACTATTGTTCAATATTTTATCGAAATCCCCACGTTTACAGCACCCTCTCGCAGCGATCGCCCTGGACGCCGAAAAGGCGTTTGACAGGGTTGAATGGTCCTACCTTTTCCACACTCTCGATTGGTTTGGCTTTGGCCCCAAATTTATTTCCTTGATCTCTCTCCTGTACTTGCGCCCACATGCAGCAGTATACGCGAATGGTCTTGTCTCTCCCTTTTTTGACCTTGTTGTACGCCAGGGATGTCCCCTTTCCCCTTTTTTTTCAATTTGGCCCTGGAGCCCTTTTTGTCCAAACCACGCCAGAATTCTAACATCCATGGTTTTCAGACCGCGAATTCCCACATTAAACTTGCTGCTTATGCAGACAATATTTTACGTTTCCTCTCAAACCCCACCGACTCAATCCCAGCCTTCCTGATGAAAGTGCGAAGCTACTCCCTCATATCTGGCTACAGATCCTGCCTCTAACAAAGTTCACTTTTAAGCCCGACTTCAGTGCTTCCAACTTCACTTGGAGCCCATCCCACATCAAGTACTTAGGCCTGCACATTACCCCTTCCGGATGTATGACTTTACAATGCATACTTTTACAACGCCTACCTTTACAACGCAATTTTTATACCGCAACATCCATTACAACGCATACCATTACAACGCATGCCATTACAACGAAATCTTTGAAACTACCTTTACAACGCATTCCACTACAACGCATACTACATTTACAACGCATACCATTACAATGCATAACATTACATTGCATGTAAGGTAAGTGCTGGATAGTGTAGGGGTTAAAATTACTATTCTAACTCCAGGGGGTGCAACAGTAGGGTAAGTGTTGGATAGTGTAGGGGTAAAAATTACTATTCTAACTCCTGGGGGTGCAACAGTAGGGTAAGTGTTGGATAGTGTAGGGGTAAAAATTACTATTCTAACTCCAGGGGGTGCAACAGTGGGGTAAGAGTTGGATAGTGTAGGGGTTAAAATTACTATTCTAACTCCAGGGGGTGCAACAGTAGGGTAAGTGTTGGATAGTGTAGGGGTAAAAATTACTATTCTAACTCCAGGGGGTGCAACAGTAGGGTAAGTGTTGGATAGTGTAAGGGTACTATGTGTTGTAATGCCATGCGTTGTAATGGTATGTATTGTAAAGACTGCGTTGTAATGGCATGCGTTGTAGTGGTGTGCGTTGTAGTGTCATGCGTTGTAATGGTTGCGTTGTAAATGCATGCGTTGTAATGGATGTTACGTTGTAAAAGTTTTGTAGTAATGGTAGTGCGGTGTAAAAGTTGCGTTGTAAAGGTTGTTTCCCACCCCTTCCATATCAGATACCGTCTCCCTTTGCCTAAATAAATGTATTAAAAAAATATCGGATTTAGAGACTAGATGGCACCCTCTTTATTTATCTTGGTGGGGCCGCCTCAATACAATTAAGATGAAGTTGTCCCCCATAATTCTCTACACAATTTCCAATATTCCTGTGCCTATTCCCTCCAAATGCTTTAAGAAAATTAACATGGTCTTGTCTTCCTTTTTATGGAACACCAAAAAATCCAGGATGTCCCTTGCCGGACTGATACGCCCTGTATGAGAAGGCGGGGTCAATTTCCCAGACTTTCCGGCCTACCAAAAAGCATTTCTGTTGCGACAGGCTTCCTTTTGGTTACAGGACCCCATCTCTCCCTGTCCTCTATGGGCTAAGGTTGAGCGCCTTTTCCTCTCCGCCTTCTCCTTTGCTGAATATATTTCCTTCTCCCGTAAACCTTCTTCGATTCCCACTCCCATTCAAAAATTTACCATCAAGCTCCTCCTCTCCTCTACACCTCCTCCTCCCGCTTCTATCGCTGACTTCCTTTCTTCCACCACCTGGCATAACGCTTATCTCTTAATTCATAATAAACCCTTTTACTGGAAGTCCTGGAGACATAAGGGTTTAGTTTGGGTATCGCAATTATTCTCACACTCCACCCTTCTGCCTTTCTCGACTCTCTTCTCTTCCTTTGATTTACCTGCATCCTTTGCTCCCAAATACCTTTTACTTAAAACAGCAGTGATGACTACATATACCCAGCTATTGCAAGCACAGACACCTCCCTCTTCCCCCACCTCCGCTGCACGACTTCACTCTCTCCTTCGTATTATCCCCAAGGCTTCTACTCTCTACAAATATCTCCATGTTCACAAGTCTATTAGGCCCAATCCAAGGTGGAGGAACAGTGGGAACATGACGTTGTCACTACTTGGCCAATATTCCTGTGGGACAAGTTATGGATTAAGATTCGCAAATCGTCCAGAGCGGCGACCCTAACGCAATCTCTGTTTTTCATTTACAATAGGTTGCTCCATACACCTTCTACCCTTAATAAGAGGTTTCCTACCACCCCAGATGTGTTCTGGTCTTGCTCCTCCCCACATGCTACCTTATTTCATATGTTGTTCCTTTGCAAATCTGTACACGATTTTTGGATATAGGTGTGGACTCAAATCAATGTAATTTTTCATACTCGCATTCCCTTCTCTCATTCTCACATCTTCCTGGGCAGCCTCTCGCCCTGTTGGGAAGACACTGAACTCGATGTTCATATTGTTGATTTATTGTTAGCTGTTGCGTTTCAGCAGATTACTGTTAATTGGAAGGCTTCCTCTAACATCTCCCTCAAAGCAGGGTGGTATAATGTTTGTCACAATCATAGGCTGGACACTGCTTTTGTCTTCCCTATCCACATGGCTGCGAAACGTGCAGAATTATGGCTTCCTATTACATTGTATCTAGATAACTGTGCTCTTCGTTCATTCCGTCCACAGCCTATCCAACAAGAAGTCTCTAAACCACCTTGAATACCCTTGGCATTTCCTCTTTCCTTCATTATTACTTGTTATTTGAATACTCTTACCTGAATGCGTGTATAACCATTGCATTACCTCTGTTTCACTTTAATGCCCATGATTAGCTTATGTCATTAATTTTACTGTATTATTTTTCCTGATTGCTTTTGTTTTCTTTTCCCCTTTCTTTGGTTACCCTTCAATTTTTCATGTATTGTTTATTGATACCTTGTTTTCTGACTAATAAAATTCTTTTCGAACTTAAAAAACAGATAATTTTTCACAGTTAGATAAAAAAAAGAATTCTACGCCTAAATTTCCTACATTTAATCACAAAAATACTAATCATATACAGGACACAATTCACAATAAAAACTGACATAAAAGAGAGAGAAAAAAGTGATAGACAATACACTCTGTCATTCAGAATGGCATATCCTAAAATAATTCTTTAGGGACTCAGCCTGGATGAACTTCCTATCTCACAAATACAGGACTGAATCCACCATAGGATTAAGTCAACAAGTTTGCGTGGACGCGTTTCAATGGTTTTTAATATTTCGGCATCTTTATCAAGACAGTAGTTTTATATTTCTCTGTAGTCGTTTCCAGTTTATAGGTCAATCTTTCTTTTCAATCAGGTATACCTCGGATATACCTCTTTTGAATACCCAACCTCAATTCAGGTTCGAATGTTTTGCCTGCCACATTCCAGACTCCTTAGTTTCTTGTTGTTTGTATAAACAGAACTACCAACTTAGGTGCTCTCCCCAGATTGCTGACTTGGTTATCCTCCCAGAGACAAGGGGCACAGAATCCTCCTCTACCGCGTCACTCTTTCTTCTAGCAGCGGTTCTCCTCAATATGCGTCCTTCTATTTGGTATTTGTAGAAGGACGCATCTTGAGGCGAACTACTGCTAGAAGAAAGAGTGACGCGGTAGAGGAGGATTCTGTGCCCAACCCACCCGAAGACAGTGAACCACCCCCTGCAGGCAGCCAAACTCACCGTATGCATGGCATTTCATTGCGTGGGGTTACCTGCAGGAACTGGCCCTGCAGGTAGCCACTCAGAGGCAGACAATCTCACGCCCCGCACGGCCTTTGCTTGTGCATAACATGGGATTAGCCACAGTTTCTATAAACTGGAAACGACTACAGAGAAATATAAAACTACTGTCTTGATTAAAATTGACAAATATTAAAAACCATCGAAACGCGTCGACGCAAACTTGTTGACATAATACAATGGTGAATTCAGGCTGTATTTGTGAGATAAGAAGTACATCCAGGCTCAGTCCCTAAAGAATTATTTTAGGATATGCCATTCTCAATGACAGAGTGTATTGTCTAACACTTTTTTCTCTTTCTTTTATGTCAGTTTGCATTGTGATTTGTGTCCTGTATATGATTGGTATTTTTGTGATTAAATGTATCAAATATAGGTTTAGTAAAAACATGTTTTAACTGTGAAATGATCTGTTGATGATAATATTTTAATACATTATGTTTTTTTAATGTTAAAAATTCTCTTTGAATGTTTCAGTGAGTTATTTTAATTTGTGCTATTTGGTGCTAACAATAATAGTGGGGGTGCTGTTAGGAAATAGTCAAACTCCAAACTATGAGTGGTTTAGGTGGGATGGTAAACTCTTGATAATCAAGTTTAGACAGTAGAAGAGAGATACTATCCTGGATTGTGTGTGGAAATCCCAGGTGGGGGAATGATGTCACAGAGTTTCATAGTAATAAAGCTTGATCTTGTTAATTTGTCTACTTGGGCATTCATTGATAACTTGGATTTCATGGTGAGTCCAAGGTTTCTTACTTCCTTAGATACTTTAGGAGGTGGTCCCAGATTATCAGGCAAGGCACAGGTTGGGTCATAGGTTTTCCAATCGCCACGTTAGTATTTCCATTTTTAAAGCCTTCGATTTGAGATGGCTCTGTGTCATCCACTGATCAATTGCTTTGAGGCAACTGAAGATTTTTGAGTTTCCAATGTCATGGGGCTTTTCAGCTGAAGGATTATTTGCGTGTCATCTGCATAGTTATAGCATGTGATCTAAAATTAATAGTTCATTGCCGATAATTACTTCATGTAGATGTTGTTGCCACGTTACACATGTTAGTATTTCCACTTTGGAAGCATTCAATTCGAGATGGCTCTGTGTCATCCACTGATGAACGGCTTTGAGGCAACTGAAGATTTTGGAGTTTCCAATGTCTTTGGGGCTTTTCAGCTTAAGAATCATTTGTGTGTCATCGGCATTGCATGTGAGCTAAAATTAATTGATCATTGCCGGTAATTACTTCATGTAGATGTTGAAAGGCATGGTTAAGATGATAAAGCCTCGAGGAACCCCTCCTTTTGTGAACTATGGGTTGGATGAGAAAGGTAGGGTATAGATGGCATTGGCCCTGTTTTGAAGGTAGGATGTGATCCACTCGAAAGCAGTTCACTCAATGCTGTCTTTATAGAGTCTTTGTATTAGAGCTGCTATGGTCAACTCTGTCGAAGGCAGCTGAAAGGTCCAAGAGAAATAATGCAGTGGCTGCGGACTAGTGTATTTTTATGGTCATCCTAGATGGTGATGAGGCCAGATTCTGTGCCTCTTCCTGGGCGGAACCTGTTTGGTCGTCTGAAAGTATGGAGTTATCTTCAATGAATTGTGACATCTAGCTGAATGCTGCCCTTTCTATCAGTTTGTCCAGGAAAGGCCCATTTGTAAGCGGTCTTTAGTTCTCTGGGTCATGTCAGTCCAGGTCTGTTTTCTTTAATGATCAGCATATGTATGCCTTTGTTAGGTTTTCAGGAAAGATATCAGTAGTTAAAGAATTATTGACGTTTCTTCTTACTGGCATGGCTGTCGAGGTAGTTAAATGAATGTTCTTGAATATTTGTGGTGGACAAGGGTCAGAAGGACAACCGGCTGGCCTGCTTACCAGATCCATAAATTCATTTTGCAATATTTGTTTGAAGTAATGCAGAGGTTGGGATAGTTTACTTGCGGATGAGCATCTTGGAAATGGATTGGTGCTGATGGCTTTTCTTTGTTTTAAATAGGAGTCCAACGTGTCTCCTTTGGTTGTGTAATGGTTTGCCAGTTTGTCAGTGAATTCTTGAGTAATTGGATAAGTTCCTTGTGCATTTAGGTCTACAAAATACAGTGAGAATTTTATCAAATCTTTTTTTGCACATTTTGTATTTTGAATTCTGTCTCAATAGAACCTTTTTGTTTAGCTTTTTCGATTGTTGACTTTTATAATCTGTTAAATTTCCGTAGGTGGAGTTTATCTTGATTGCTGTTTGTTTTGAACCAAGTGTGTTGTAGCTTTCTAATTTGCTGTGTTATCTTTTTAGTTCTGTATTTATCCAAGGTGCCTGCTTTTTTTTGTCCTGTTTTATTGTTCTGATGGTATTAGAATCTCAAACGCTTCCTGTAGCCACTCAGAGAGTCTTTGAATGGAATTTTTTGCGTCTAGATCTGTGATGGATGTTAGTTGTGTTTCTAAGTATTCAAAATTCAGTTTGTTACACGTTCAATCGGTGGATGCATGTAAGGGGGTTTTAGGTTTGTTTCTTTGTGGGGTTTTATGTTGGAAAGCAGGCAAATGATGGTCTGATCATGTGCCTAGACTAATCTTTTGAAAGGTAACTAGTTCTGGATTTGCAAAAATGACATCTAGGATATGTCCAGCAATGTGTGTGGGTTTGTGGACGATCTGATGTAGATTCAGTGTGTCTTTGCCAGTGATGATAGTTTTTGGATAGGGCATATTGAGTTTGTCAACCCAAATGTTTAGGTTACCAAGAATGCATAGGATGAAGTGTAGTGTTATCAGATTTAAAACAGTGTTTACAAAAGTGTCTGGGAATGTTGCATTGATACATGGAGGTCTGTAAAGAAGAAGGAAGTTACAGGAGGAAGTTGGTGTAGGGTTGCATCTGGTAAAGAGGGCATCAGAACCTTGTATGGAAATGTTGTCAGCTTTAGTAAGATTTGCTGTTTGCTTGAATATAATAGCTAGTCCACCTCCTCTTTTGCATATACAATTGTGTGTGATAGTTTGATTGCCTAGAGGAACAGCTTCATACAACACTGCTGCCATGTTATCTCCCAATCATGATTCAGTTAGGCATTTTAGGTCAGGTTGTTTGTCAGTGAGAAGGTAGTACAAGTGGTGCTTGTTTTTAGAGAGTGATCAAGCTTTTATTAGTGGATAGTTTAGAAATTGTGTTTTGGTAGTGGTGTGACTTTGTTTTGTAGAAGAGTGAGCAGCATGTTTTGAACTTGTAGAAGGTGTGTCATTAGTGTTGGTATTAGCTGAATGAGGAGAGCAATGGTGTTGTTTTTCTGAACCGCATTCCTCGCCCAGCAGACTTAGAAGGCATTTTGATGGATCATTGTGTGTTGGTGGTGGAGATTAGATTAAATTAGATTAGAGTATTTATAGAGCGCATGGCTGCCTCGGCAAAAAGGCGTCCCAGCGCTAAGAGCAGATCAGAGTGGAGGTTGAGAGTGAGTTGGTGAGCTGTGTTATGTCCGCCAACTCTCCTCAGACCATCCATGAGTCAGTGAGACAGTCAGTCAATCGGCAGGTAGGCAAACTAACTTCTGGCTGTCTTCTATTACTCTGCAACTCCAAGTGGCAGTAGAACTGGAGGATCCTAAAGAGCTGCAGTCTTGCTCTAATGACTCCAAGTTCAAAGACCCAAACCCCTAGCCTGCAAAAACTGTCCTGCACAGACTACCAGCCACTATGCTGCACTCCTCAAACTCACTCAGTTCCCCGCGGGAGTTGAGCACAGTGTTGGAAGCAGAAACGGTGGCAGTAATAGTGGCTGGGGCCGAAAGGATGATGCTTAGTGACGGACTAGTGCTGGACTTGGTAATGAAGAGTAAAGATCACAGCATCTAAAATGAGTCCACCTCAGAGGGCCTCAAGAGCAGACCCCCCACCTCACCCCAAGGCACAGCAACACTTCCAGCACCTCCTGGATGTCTCTGGTACGCAGGCATTGGCGCATCAACGATTGATTAGCTGTGCTAGCCTGTGGGCGGTTGAATAAGGGTTGTTGTGTTGGTGTATTTGTGTATGTATCGGGAGAAGTGAGAACATTTGGGAGTAAAGATGGTTTAGGATGTATATTATTTGCGTATTCAGGAGGGTATAAGTGGGTGTATGTTTCTAATTTGTGATTGAATATATTATGAAGTAGTGTGTGTGTGAGTTTCTGATGTGTTGGTGTTTGTGTTATGTTTTGGTTTTGTGGGGTTGTGACAGGAGAAGTTGATATACTTGTCTCTGAGAATGATTCGTATGTAAAGTACTGTTGGTGAGTGGAAGATGAATGGTAAAGGGGTGGTGACTTGTAAATATAGTGTATGTGGTGTGGGACAAGTGATGGACAAGAGTTATGAGTGTTTGTGTTAGAGTTGTTAGCTGGAAGAGGTAATATGTGTGGTGTATTGAAGTGTAAGGATTGTTTGGTTGTGTGTTTTTGGTGCAAAGAGGCAGAGAGTCTTGGCGGATGATATTATGGAGGGCAGAGTAAAGGTTTGGTGGTGAAAGAAAGGGGTCTGTTGGGAGCAAGTAGAGTGTAGAGCTGGTGCTCTTTATGAACAGTGAGGGTGTGTCTGGATGGACTAAAGATATGTACAATTTATACGTAGCATTTCATTATAAAGGCATGCATGTTAAATGATGCCTGGTAAAGACATTGCATGGTAATTGCCGCATTGTAAAGGCTGTTTCCTATCAGTGGGTATCAACACTTAACCTATGTCAGTAAGTGGAAGGAAAGCTCTTACCTCAACCGTAACTGAGATAAACGGGCGACTGCAGAGAAGTGGTGACAGCTGATATTTTTAATACTGCAATGGAGAACCATATAGTTGGGAGGATTGTGTGCCTTGGTGTAATTCCCCCACAAACTCAAATATGTTCCAAATTCCTTTATTTCATATTAAAGAGCCAACATTGGAATATGAGTCATCCAGCGTGTAGCACAATTGTACTGCAATTAAGGGTATGGCACCAAGCAATCCAATAAATCATACTGACCTAGAGAGCTATAATGTATGGACATATACTAGAGCAGCATGACCACACATAATGTGGATCTTCATACATGCTACCGGTATTGTCCTTCAGGATAGGTAGCATTTATAACAATCGTGATAATTAATGGCCTTGAAAGGATAGAAACTCTGGGCAGTTAGACAGAGTGACCACCATTCCTAAAAGCAACTCAAAAGGCAATAACAAGGTGTTTGCATAGATAAATCCTCTGGACATCCTCTGGGTAAGCCATCCTCGATGACCTGTACCCCCAAAAGGAACGAGGTCAATATTCCACTTGTGGCAGAGAGTTTACAGGGTGTGGGTAACCATCCCTCAACAAGGGCCTGCATGCTCAGTTCAACTTTATTTTCTTTCATGGTCTAAAATGAAACATTGAACATCATCCCAAAGACGGTTGTGCAATGGTTTATTTTCTGAGTGCTTAGAAAAAAACACAAACGACCCAGTGAAGGAACCCGTAGCCAGTACAGCAAACTTACTAAGATCTCCCAAGAATGACTCACAAAGGAAGATTGATGTTTGCAGCTCTGCATAGATGCACAGATGTCCAAAACTCTTTTTACTTAGAAGTACGTTTATTCATAAACAAAGGAGCATAAAGCAGATCCCATCAACAAGCGTCTTCTAGTATCCAGGTGTCCAACTGATTCACAGGTAGGATCTAGAACCAGAACACAAGCACTTGTGTGGCCAATTTGATTGAAAACTTTAAATAGTAAAGAAAAATAATATATATATGCAATTCAATGTATGTGTTGGAAAACGAGGCAGTATCTGTGAGGCCTGCACAAATAACATGTCACATTTGTGCTTCACTGGGAAACACGCCTGACTCTCAGAGGGTAGCGTTGCAGAGCAGTCTACGGCTTACTCAAGGGAGGTGTTGTGGGCTAGTAATCGCCATTACAAGTGTGCAGAAATAACACTCAATAATTGATTGTCCAGTCTGTACTTTGCTTTATAAACCTAGCACAGCAACAAGACTACATGTTTAGGCATCCCTCTAAAATGAGGTACTTCATTTTGTTTTATCGACTTTCTCCTCAGACACCCCTTCTAATTGCTGGTCATGTCCCTGTCCTTCTGCAGATTTGAAACATATGCTATTTGAATGTCCTCCTGTTCTCCAATTTTGGAAATTAGTTTGGCTTCAACTCCAAAAAAACATTTCAATGTCAGATTCCTTTTTCCTTCACCCACATCTTTTTAAGTTCTTTATCCCCTGCACTCCCCCAGTCTCACCAACATTGCCTTCTCATTGATCTTTTGATAGCTATTGCTTTCCATCACATTACCTCTAACTGGAAACAAGCCACTAATGTTTCTTTCCGTTCATAGTGGAACGCGGTATGTTTCCATCACCGGCTAGACACTAATTATGTCTCTCCCATTTCCCTAGCAATTAAAAGAGACCTCCTTTGGCTCCCTTTAGTAACTTATCTCTCCTCATCTGCCCCATCGGTCAACACCCATGATGTTAATTCTGTTGAGGTACGCAAACCACCTTAATTTTTCCCATTGCCTTTTTCTCACTATTAATTGCTAATGTTTCCTTTATTGTTATTTTTCCTACATATTATTTTAATATACTCTGTTTTTTGTAATTTATTATGCTTGCTTTGTCGTTCCATATGCATGATTTTAGATACTTTCATTATTTTATTTCCTTATATTTAACGTATACAACTCCTTCATCTTTATCATTATTGTATAGTTTGATCAGTTATCATATTGTCTGTGTTTTCATTCCTGTTTCTGTTCATGATTTTCTTTAATATTCAATAAACTCAAACTAAAAAAATAAAATAAAATGAGGCACTTATTAGACTTGATAACATTTACAATGCATTGCAATTACATCCTCTAAAAGGCATCACAGATGAAATCACAAGATTAAGCATATATAGCCAGACACCCTAGCAGGAATGTCTAGCAACATAACCCCATTTGGCTTATGACATCACCTTACACAGGTACTTCACATAACACATGTGACTTTCAGTCCCTCTAAAAGAAATAACGTTAGTAAATCAATTTCTGGTGCAATTACACCTCTTCACCTCCAGGGGATACCCTTCTCCAGACATCCCCAACTCAGCCCTTCACACCTTGTGGCAGTTTCAAAGGCACCCCCAGCTGCAAAATAAAAGTTCCAGTCATGGGGATGCTGATGATGCTTGACTGAGCCATTGATGGGTTATTCTTTTGAGTCCCCATGAGACTTAGAGAAGGACTTTACTCGCGTCTTGCGGGGGGATCTATGTACTCCTGCAGTCCCCCTTCTCCTTGACACTCATTTGGTGGTGAGCCCATCCTTCTGGGGCCACCATGCATCGAGGATGATCCGCTTTTCCTTGCAGGCTGTTCCAGACTTGCACGGCAATATGGGGTGATTTGATCCAGCCCACGCATACTATAGCAGCGGCTTCCCCGCTGCTCTGGGGAGAGCCTTACTGCACTGCCGGCTGCCCCACGCTGCGTCGTCTGGACTCGGTGGGGGGCCCGGTCCTACCCGGAACCCCATGTGAGTGATAGCAGCTCGAGGAGCCCACCCCAGGCTGCTGTGGCTGGTTTTCGGGGCCGGGTCCCACCCAGGCCCCTTACATTTCTGGTGCTTGGGAGAGATACGTGCAGCCCAGGGAGCCCACGCAGGCTGCTCCAGCTGGTGCCCGGTCCGGCCCGCACCCTCGTGTTCGGCCACCCCCCTCACCTACAGCGCCATCACAGGGGCCCGGAGTTGGGGGTCCCTGGATTCAAGCTTGCCTTTAATGGGGGGGGCATGGCGGCGCTCCCCCTCTCCTGACATCACAGGGGGCCACGGTGGGCTCCTGGCACCCCTTTTAGAGCATGTTCACGGGGAGCGCAACGGTGCTTGGACCCCGGGCCCCCAGAGTGCACTTTGAGGGGAGCGCGATGGCACTCCCCTCCCTCCGGTGGCTCAGGGGGGGACCAGGGTGGGCTCCTGACACCCCCCTTTGAGATGATTTCACGGGGAGCGCGATGGTGCTCCTCGACTTTGTCTTCTTGCGGGGCAACCCCCGGGCCCTGACCCACCCCAGTGGCACTTCTTGGACGGCGGCGGAGCTCCAGGAGCTTCATCGTCAATCCTCAGAGGTCAAAGGTCGCCTACCTTCTGGTGGGCATATCTCAGCCCCCAGGGGTCCGATCTTCATGATCTTGGCCTCTTCTTGCCCCTGGTCGCCCCAGTCATTGGGAGCACTTTCCTTTGCCCTCTTGGGCTCAAGGAGGATGAGTTCAGCAGGGAGCTGTCCTCACTGGCTCCCTGCGCCAGACTTTCACCTGGCTCTCTTCCTAGGCCTCACCTTCTCCTTGTGCAGAGGCCCAGGCGTCTGCTCACTGGTCCTGGACTCCCACACAGGCCCAATCCAGGGGGCTCTTCCTTCCACCTGCCCATGGCACCAGGCTCCAGCACCAGTCTTCCACAGCAGACGACACCCCGGAGAGAGCTTCTCTTCCTAAGCAAACACTTTTTAAAGAATGGGGAGGGGGCTGGCAGGTAGTCTCTGTTTGTCCTCTCAAACAGCAAGACATCATTTCTCTGCCCCTGCTCCCTCCTTCCTGCCCAGACCTCTGAGTTTGTTCAAAATGGCTTTGTCCAGGGGTTTCATGCCACATGGTCTCTGGGAGCCCCTTCCCCCGTGCTGCCTTCTCCCTTGTTCAGCTTAGTGCCTGGCACCAGAAGACAGCTGCTGATGGATTAGCCTGTAGCTCCACCCATCTTCTCTTCTTGGAGAGGAGGCCTTTGCCCTTGGAAGGAAGGTCATTAATCAAGCCTGCCAGGGTCAGCCCCCAGCCAGGCCCTAGTTATGGGCTGACTTAGAGAAATATGACATTTCTGGATGACCCAAACGCAGTGCAAATGTGACTTTGGAATGTGCAGAATACTTCCTCTCACACCAGTTACAGTGGACTTTAGTCCGTGTCTGGAATTTGTAGGCCTTAGGAAAGCGAAACTAGCCCATGGGCTCCACATCCCCATAGGAGAATAATGAAGTGAAAAACAGTAAAACACATTGACTTTCCCTGGCATGCTTCTTCCCACTGTATAAAGCCTATTCCATGTCACCACTCAATTCTGCATAAGTCCTGCCACACCAGTCTATCTGCACCTGCTCCTTGGCTGCGCACGCCAGGAATTTCCCAAGCGCAGCCCCTACACGTGTGCACATGCATTTACACATGTGTCTGCAGGTAACCAGCCCGGTGCCCCTCACTCCAGCTGCAGCGCAGCAGCCTGGTCAAGCCAGGGGGACACCAGTAAAATCCACATGCAGTCTCCATCATCATGAGTTCACTGTGGGTGAGTCTCCCACAGTAAAAGCTCAACAATTAGGTGCTCAAAAAGTGAAAAATCCGGGCGCTCAGATGGTCAGAACCACCTTCTAATAGTATGTAAATAGTAATTACAACAAAGATCTGACACTACTTTCCCAGTGTGAAAAAGGAACTACAAGTGACAATTAAAGATGTCATCACACAACAACTCTTAATTCAGCTTCAGGGTACATAAAACAGTAGATTTGAATGGGGATAGAATCTTCTATGATGAAGACTACTTATAGGTGATATGAGGGGCCCATCGCCCCCCCCAAGATCGAAGATTTCGAAAAAAGTAAGATATCAAGATGGCCTTAAAAATAAGAAAAACTGAAAACCACTGTGGAGGAAGAATCTGTATCTTAAAAATCTCAGAAAGGGGCCGGAAGGAGAGGAGATTGAGACCTTTTCCCTGGACATTAAAGCATCTATACTGGTAAAGGAACCAGTGCAGGAATGAAAGGCAATCCAACCAGGTCCTGGTTCCAACATATATTATGGAACTGGATCTGGGATCTGTCTGCCACCAGTGAAATATGCGGAATTTTTTCCTGTGTAATTTGCCAACAATGCAGCACAATTACGCCACGTCCACACGTTGTCTGCTCTCTATTCAGAGAAGCAATGTGGAAGCAGTGAGGTGGTTTTCAAATTTTTAGATTCCAGCTCGGCCAAAAAGAAAGGACAAATTTAAAGGGTTGTCACACTTTCTTTCCTGTATGATCCTGGCTGGGAGCTTCAAGAGCTAATCACTTAGATGCCAACATGATGAAGGGAAAACAAAGGAACACAGCTTGATCACTTCACAAATACTTAAGGGAAACTACAATTTGGAGGCAAGTGTTTTACTTTGTTCAATTCCTGCATACAGGAGATAAGCATGCACTTTAAGAATTTCAGATGGATTGGTGTGTATGAGTATTTGCATAAATAACAATTTAAAATACCCTTTAGTATTCTTGTATGTCATTTTTTTTAATGCTACTCATCCCAATGTAGGGTATCAGAACAGTGCATGTAACACTAGAATCAGAGCACATTATACCTTGACAATAAATCATACAGGTGTGTAAATCAATGTACAGGGTGTTACATAATACAATGGTTTCAAGATGTCGGAGTCACAATGTCTTTACAGGTAGGGATTTTATGTTAAAAGTGCATTGCCAGGAGTGCCTGGGACCCACGTCTGAGCATCCCCAGCGCACTTGATTCCGTTCTGGGAAGGACATGGCTTTTGTAGTTCGGACTGGACTGTTCCCATGGGGCACAGGGTCAGAGCTGATTTGCATATCACCATTGTCTAACCCAGGGTGGTGTGGAGTGCAAAAAAACGATGGATTTGGGCCCAGATCTTTTGACTGGGATGAATGTGTGACATTGATCCACATTCGGTCCATCACCTGTTTTGTTTGCAATACCGCCATAAGTGCGCTGGAGATGCTCAGACGTGGGTCCCAGGCACTCCACACCACTGGAGTCAAGCTAGCCGGGCTGATGAGAGGTGTTACCTCGAAACCGGTCCGGTCCTCGGATGCTTGATTCCGTTCTGGGAAGGACATGGCTTTTGTAGTTCGGACTGGACTGTTCCCATGGGGCACAGGGTCAGAGCTGATTTGCATATCGCCATTGTCTAACCCAGGGTGGTGTGGAGTGCAAAAAAACGATGGATTTGGGCCCAGATCTTTCGACTGGGATGAATGTGAGACATTGATCCACATTCGGTCCATCACCTGTTTTGTTTGCAACACCGCCATAAGTGCGCTGAGGATGCTCAGACGTGGGTCCCAGGCACTCCACACCACTGGAGTCAAGCTAGCCGGGCTGATGAGAGGTGTTACCTCGAAACCGGTCCGGTCCTCGGATGCTTGATTCCGTTCTGGGAAGGACATGGCTTTTGTAGTTCGGACTGGACTGTTCCCATGGGGCACAGGGTCAGAGCTGATTTGCATATCGCCATTGTCTAACCCAGGGTGGTGTGGAGTGCAAAAAAATGATGGATTTGGGCCCAGATCTTTTGACTGGGATGAATGTGTGACATTGATCCACATTCGGTCCATCACCTGTTTTGTTTGCAATACCGCCATAAGTGCGCTGGGGTTGCTCAGACGTGGGTCACAGGCACTCCACACCACTGGAGTCAAGCTAGCCGGGCTGATGAGAGGTGTTACCTCGAAACCGGTCCGGTCCTCGGATGCTTGATTCCGTTCTGGGAAGGACATGGCTTTTGTAGTTCGGACTGGACTGTTCCCATGGGGCACAGGGTCAGAGCTGATTTGCATATCGCCATTGTCTAACCCAGGGTGGTGTGGAGTGCAAAGAAACGATGGATTTGGGCCCAGATCTTTTGACTGGGATGAATGTGTGACATTGATCCACATTTGGTCCATCACCTGTTTTGTTTGCAATACCGCCATAAGGCCAAGAACTTTCTACAATGCAACGTGGGAAAGTCTGAGGTCATGTTATTCGGGGAGGCGAGAATCCTCTGGACCCCAGATTGGTGGCCTTCTAGCTTGGGACAGGCCCCGCCCCCCAAACAGGTAGTAAAGAACCTGGGGGTTCGTCTAGATCAGGACCTCACCCTTTTTCACCATGCCAGCACCACTGCAGGGTCCTGCTTCCACATTATCGGCCTCCTTCGGAAGGTGTTCCCCCTTCTACCCGACGATACCCGGAAGACCCTGGTCCAGGCCCTCGTTTTGAGTCGCCTGGACTATTGTAATGGCTTACTCCTAGCTGCCAATGAGGGAGTGCTCAATAAACTACAGGTGGTACAGAACACCGCAGCACGGCTGGTGACCAACACCCCCCCAGAACACCGTCCCTTCCCCTCCTTAAGGCCCTTCATTGGCTCCCTATCCGGAAACGGGTAGAATTCAAGATCAGCTGTGTGATACACAAAAGTTTACATAATCTGGGACCACATTACTTGGCAGACAAATTTGTTTATCACCGTCCTTCCCGCATCCTCAGGTCCTCCAACCAACAGTTGCTTCAGGTTCCCAGACATTATAAGACCAGACAGGGAGGCCGTGCTCTCTCCATCATGGGTCCTCGTCTATGGAACAACCTCCCCCTCTCCCTTAGAGAATGTCAGAGTCACTCAGCTTTCAGGAAACGCCTAAAGACTGTACTATTCTAGGAGGAGTTCTTTCGACCTGCCCACCTTACAGCACCGCGCGGAGATACACCTTCGGGTGTGATGCCGGCGCGTAATAAGCCCATAAATAAATAAATAAATAAGTGCGCTGGGGATGCTCAGACGTGGGTCCCAGGCACTCCACACCACTGGAGTCAAGCTAGCCGGGCTGATGAGAGGTGTTACCTCGAAACCGGTCCGGTCCTCGGATGCTTGATTCCGTTCTGGGAAGGACATGGCTTTTGTAGTTCGGACTGGACTGTTCCCATGGGGCACAGGGTCAGAGCTGATTTGCATATCGCCATTGTCTAACCCAGGGTGGTGTGGAGTGCAAAAAAACGATGGATTTGGGCCCAGATCTTTTGACTGGGATGAATGTGTGACATTGATCCACATTCGGTCCATCACCTGTTTTGTTTGCAATACCGCCATAAGTGCGCTGGGGATGCTCAGACGTGGGTCCCAGGCACTCCACACCACTGGAGTCAAGCTAGCCGGGCTGATGAGAGGTGTTACCTCGAAACCGGTCCGGTCCTCGGATGCTTGATTCCATTCTGGGAAGGACATGGCTTTTGTAGTTCGGACTGGACTGTTCCCATGGGGCACAGGGTCAGAGCTGATTTGCATATCGCCATTGTCTAACCCAGGGTGGTGTGGAGTGCAAAAAAACGATGGATTTGGGCCCAGATCTTTTGACTGGGATGAATGTGTGACATTGATCCACATTCGGTCCATCACCTGTTTTGTTTGCAATACCGCCATACGTGCGCTGGGGATGCTCAGACGTGGGTCCCAGGCACTCCACACCACTGGAGTCAAGCTAGCCGGGCTGATGAGAGGTGTTACCTCGAAACCGGTCCGGTCCTCGGATGCTTAATTCCGTTCTGGGAAGGACATGGCTTTTGTAGTTCGGACTGGACTGTTCCCTTGGGGCACAGGGTCAGAGCTGATTTGCATATCGCCATTGTCTAACCCAGGGTGGTGTGGAGTGCAAAAAAACGATGGATTTGGGCCCAGATCTTTTGACTGGGATGAATGTGTGACATTGATCCACATTCGGTCCATCACCTGCTTTGTTTGCAATACCGCCATAAGTGCGCTGGGGATGCTCAGACGTGGGTCCCAGGCACTCCACACCAATGGAGTCAAGCTAGCCGGGCTGATGAGAGGTGTTACCTCGAAACCGGTCCGGTCCTCGGATGCTTGATTCCGTTCTGGGAAGGACATGGCTTTTGTAGTTCGGACTGGACTGTTCCCATGGGGCACAGGGTCAGAGCTGATTTGCATATCGCCATTGTCTAACCCAGGGTGGTGTGGAGTGCAAAAAAACGATGGATTTGGGCCCAGATCTTTTGACTGGGATGAATGTGTGACATTGATCCACATTCGGTCCATCACCTGTTTTGTTTGCAATACCGCCATAAGTGCGCTGGGGTTGCTCAGACGTGGGTCCCAGGCACTCCACACCACTGGAGTCAAGCTAGCCGGGCTGATGAGAGGTGTTACCTCGAAACCGGTCCGGTCCTCGGATGCTTGATTCCGTTCTGGGAAGGACATGGCTTTTGTAGTTCGGACTGGACTGTTCCCATGGGGCACAGGGTCAGAGCTGATTTGCATATCGCCATTGTCTAACCCAGGGTGGTGTGGAGTGCAAAAAAACGATGGATTTGGGCCCAGATCTTTTGACTGGGATGAATGTGTGACATTGATCCACATTCGGTCCATCACCTGTTTTGTTTGCAATACCGCCATACGTGCGCTGGGGATGCTCAGACGTGGGTCCCAGGCACTCCACACCACTGGAGTCAAGCTAGCCGGGCTGATGAGAGGTGTTACCTCGAAACCGGTCCGGTCCTCGGATGCTTGATTCCGTTCTGGGAAGGACATGGCTTTTGTAGTTCGGACTGGACTGTTCCCATGGGGCACAGGTTCAGAGCTGATTTGCATATCGCCATTGTCTAACCCAGGGTGGTGTGGAGTGCAAAAAAACGATGTATTTGGGCCCAGATCTTTTGACTGGGATGAATGTGTGACATTGATCCACATTCGGTCCATCACTTGTTTTGTTTGCAATACCGCCATAAGTGCGCTGGGGATGCTCAGACGTGGGTCACAGGCACTCCACACCACTGGAGTCAAGCTAGCCGGGCTGATGAGAGGTGTTACCTCGAAACCGGTCCGGTCCTCGGATGCTTGATTCCGTTCTGGGAAGGACATGGCTTTTGTAGTTCGGACTGGACTGTTCCCATGGGGCACAGGGTCAGAGCTGATTTGCATATCGCCATTGTCTAACCCAGGGTGGTGTGGAGTGCAAAAAAACGATGGATTTGGGCCCAGATCTTTTGACTGGGATGAATGTGTGACATTGATCCACATTCTGTCCATCACCTGTTTTGTTTGCAATACCGCCATAAGTGCGCTGGGGATGCTCAGACGTGGGTCCCAGGCACTCCACACCACTGGAGTCAAGCTAGCCGGGCTGATGAGAGGTGTTACCTCGAAACCGGTCCGGTCCTCGGATGCTTGATTCCGTTCTGGGAAGGACATGGCTTTTGTAGTTCGGACTGGACTGTTCCCATGGGGCACAGGGTCAGAGCTGATTTGCATATCGCCATTGTCTAACCCAGGGTGGTGTGGAGTGCAAAAAAACGATGGATTTGGGCCCAGATCTTTTGACTGGGATGAATGTGTGACATTGATCCACATTCGGTCCATCACCTGTTTTGTTTGCAATACCGCCATAAGTGCGCTGGGGATGCTCAGACGTGGGTCCCAGGCACTCCACACCACTGGAGTCAAGCTAGCCGGGCTGATGAGAGGTGTTACCTCGAAACCGGTCCGGTCCTCGGATGCTTGATTCCGTTCTGGGAAGGACATGGCTTTTGTAGTTCGGACTGGACTGTTCCCATGGGGCACAGGGTCAGAGCTGATTTGCATATCGCCATTGTCTAACCCAGGGTGGTGTGGAGTGCAAAAAAACGATGGATTTGGGCCCAGATCTTTTGACTGGGATGAATGTGTGACATTGATCCACATTCGGTCCATCACCTGTTTTGTTTGCAATACCGCCATAAGTGCGCTGGGGATGCTCAGACGTGGGTCCCAGGCACTCCACACCACTGGAGTCAAGCTAGCCGGGCTGATGAGAGGTGTTACCTCGAAACCGGTCCGGTCCTCGGATGCTTGATTCCGTTCTAGGAAGGACATGGCTTTTGTAGTTCGGACTGGACTGTTCCCATGGGGCACAGGGTCAGAGCTGATTTGCATATCGCCATTGCCTAACCCAGGGTGGTGTGGAGTGCAAAAAAACGATGGATTTGGGCCCAGATCTTTTGACTGGGATGAATGTGTGACATTGATCCACATTCGGTCCATCACCTGTTTTGTTTGCAATACCGCCATAAGTGCGCTGGGGATGCTCAGACGTGGGTCCCAGGCACTCCACACCACTGGAGTCAAGCTAGCCGGGCTGATGAGAGGTGTTACCTCGAAACCGGTCCGGTCCTCGGATGCTTGATTCCGTTCTGGGAAGGACATGGCTTTTGTAGTTCGGACTGGACTGTTCCCATGGGGCACAGGGTCAGAGCTGATTTGCATATCGCCATTGTCTAACCCAGGGTGGTGTGGAGTGCAAAAAAACGATGGATTTGGGCCCAGATCTTTTGACTGGGATGAATGTGTGACATTGATCCACATTCGGTCCATCACCTCTTTTGTTTGCAATACCGCCATAAGTGCACTTGGGATGCTCAGACGTGGGTCCCAGGCACTCCACACCACTGGAGTCAAGCTAGCCGGGCTGATGAGAGGTGTTACCTCGAAACCGGTCCGGTCCTCGGATGCTTGATTCCGTTCTGGGAAGGACATGGCTTTTGTAGTTCAGACTGGACTGTTCCCATGGGGCACAGGGTCAGAGCTGATTTGCATATCGCCATTGTCTAACCCAGGGTGGTGTGGAGTGCAAAAAAACGATGGATTTGGGCCCAGATCTTTTGACTGGGATGAATGTGTGACATTGATCCACATTCGGTCCATCACCTGTTTTGTTTGCCAATTTCTATGTGGCATAGTTTAAAAAAATGCAAAGATTGACTGTCATACTGCTTTTCATGACTCCGTCCCCCGTGGCTCCACTCCCTTTTCGTAGCCACGCCTTAAAACCCAATTTATTGCAGAGGCTGCCCCACGAAGAGGGGCTTAAAAGTCGGTGCCATAACAAGCCCTGTGCCCCCGGACCAATCTAGTGTGGCCAGTTCTTGGCGCGCGAAATGACCAGGGGAAAGAACGGTCATTTGCCTCCTCCCCCCGCGGTGCCCGCCATGGAGGCAATGGCCCCCCCGGCCAAAGGGGGCCCCGGCGGCTTATGAACCCCCCAATAGGGAAGCACACCTGACAAGGGGGGAAGGCAAAGGTGGGGATAAAAAGGGCTGTTCCCCCAGGTAGGCTCCTATCTTCACGGACCGGGAAGCAGCACCGACACAGGAACCCGTTTTGTACCGCTTACCTGACGACAGCAAAGAAGGCGAAGCTCTGTCCGGGAGTTCAACAAGGCGAAGAGAAGGTTGAAGTAGCCACCCCGTGCTGTCCCCAGGTGCGGTCCTCAGGACACTGTAGTAGGTTTTGTTTTCCAGTTCCCGGAACGGAATCAGGCAGCGGAGGGTTGCGGACTGCATAGAAGGCCCTCCGGAGCCCACCCGGGGTAAAAAGAAAAGCAGAGGGTCGTAGCCAGCACAACCTCGACTACAAATTTACGGCAACAATGGCAAGCAGTACACAGACCAACCCTCGGCGGAAGCGGGAGGCTTGGTTACGGGAGGAACGAGAGGCCGAAAGAGCTGCGTAGAAGGACCTCTGGAGCCCACCAGGGGAGACAGAAAAGCGGAGGATCGAAGCCGGCACCACTTCGCCCACAAGACTAGCGGCAACTGGGGCAAGCGGGGGCGCAGACCAGCCCGCGGCAGAAGCAGGAGGCCTGGTTGCTGGTAGGAGCGGAACACCGGAAGAGCCGTCCCCGCCCCACCCACAGACCCGCGATAACAGCAAGGAGCACCGCAAGTCAAACCCTCAGGCCAGAGGTAGAGGCGGGGGAAGGAGACACTGTGGTGACCCTACAGACAAAAAAGGGCACCAGGAACAGACCAGCCCATCATAAAGGAGCAGGAAAGACGCTACAAAC
Organism: Lissotriton vulgaris; assembly: GCF_964263255.1. NCBI lineage: Eukaryota > Metazoa > Chordata > Amphibia > Caudata > Salamandridae > Lissotriton > Lissotriton vulgaris. The sequence continues at coordinate 159,000,855 of NC_141697.1, read as the reverse complement.
GCCATAAATCAGCCGCCTTACATCACACGGCAGGGAGCGCTGAGATACCCCACCGAGGGGGAAGTGATCGGTGGCCCTCGCACGTTTAAGACAAGTAAGAGGAAAAGAACATTGTTGGTGCAATACTCCGTGGCAGCACCCCGACCGGCGCATTTAAAGCATTTATCAGTGGGAGCACCCCGCCCGGCACACCTCGACCCCTCGCCCCCCTCCCCCACGCCACACAGACAGTCGGCAGGAAAACAGAGGACACGACAGGCATTGCAAAGGGCGGCAAGGGGCAAGGCACAGCAGGCTAACACCCAGAAAGCGTCACAGGAATGGTAAGAAGAGATCAGCCGGAGGACTTAAACGACCTGTGGGACAATGCTGGAGAGGGGCCAAGCAACCAGCAGCAGGAGGACAGCAGCCCACCACCAGTCAAAAGAAAAAGGAGGGCACCAGTAAGGCTCGCAGATGCAGCGACCCACAAGAAAGCAACCCAGAAGATGGGCCGACCACCTGCAGCCAACACGGCGGCGGCGGGATCAAGCACTGGGACCAAGGACACACCTGCAGCTGGTGAGCATATAAGCGTAATCGTAGCAGAATGCATTAAAACTATGGCACCAATATTGTTGAAAGGCTTAGGCGTGCAAGGGACAGGTGGCCTAGCGGGCGAAAGGCAGGGTGGCATGGGAAGAACAGGGGCGACAGGGGATGCAGAGGAGGAGGAATCATCCGGGATGCCGTGGCATCTAATAGACCCAGGGCATGCACACCGGGCTTCCTTATGGGGCCGGGGCGCGACAGAGGCCAGGGTAGAGGAAGGATCACCAGCAATAGCATGAGGCGCAAACATTTCAAACAACCCACACCTCCCAGCACACACTCCAGAACCATATGCACGGCCCTCGCCGGGACTAGCATCAATGACCACCAGGGCTGCAGGGTTGGCAAACCTGCTACCGTTAGAGGTCAAAGAAAGAATCTGGAGACAGGAGCTCATTGACATCTTCTCGCTGCTAGAGACACAGTAAGAAGGGTTGGACTTGACGACTTTCGATAAAAAGAATGAGGAAAAGCGGGAGAGGCAGAAAGATGCTTTTAGAATCATGTCGTGTATAAAAGTCGAGAAATTTCCATGCTGCACAGCTGACCTATGGCTCTACGAAGCCAACATCCACAATGTGGATAAGTGGAGAAGTGTGGCTCAATGATTAGAGCGGCAGACCTTGATGCAGAGGTCTAGCCCGGGACCAGGGTTCAATTCCCCGCCTCGGCGGGTCTTGGGCTCAAAATTCCACGGGCCTGATAATTCTCGCCTCGGTGCCTATTCCAATCATGGAGTCCCACTCTGCAACTCTGGGCAATAGCTTGCTTAATCTCCACAACGGCCCCCACAACGCTAAGGATACCTGACATCCACCTTGGGGGTGCCCAGGAGTAGACGTCTCACAGGGAAAGCCAGGACGGGTTCCACAGCGGTATTCGTACTAGCGCCTTGAGACCCTTGCGGGTGAGTAGTGCGCTATACAAGTATCAATTTATAATGTACAAAGACAATTCCCAGGAGACGCGTGGCTAGAGTACGATAAGGAGTTCAGGCTATACATGCAGACCCACCCAGAGATGGAGTGGAATGAGGAAGATGTATCCGGTTTCATCCACAAGATGATGGTAGCAAAGGAGGCGAGGAGATGGGGCGGCAGGAACGAGCAGTCCTTTTGCTGGCATGCCCACAGAGTAAGGAGACGGACATTTCAGAAAGCCAGGAAATTAAGCACAGGGAGAACAGTGCACAACAGTGGGCCACCGGCAATATGCTGGAAGTTCGAGGCAAATAAATGCACATACGGGGCAACATGTAAACTCCAGCACATATGCTCCACCTGCTGGGGAGGACACCCGGCAGCGGGATGCCAGCCCAAGGAAGAACACAAAAGCGACAAGAAAGAGAGAAAGCAGTAGGGAAGGTGAAAAGAGGGGGAAGAGGGTACAACAGGACACCAAAATCTCAGGTTAGCACGGACCCCTATCAATACACAGGCTAGCCAACAGGTACCATAACAAAGCAGACGCAGAAACCTTAGTGCACGGATTCGAAGAAGGTTTTCCCATCCCATTCACTGGCCACCTTCCCCCAGGCAGCAAGACAAACCTAAAAACCACACTACAACACCCGGGGGTTGTGACTAGGAAAGTTGAGAAGGAGAAAGAACTAGGGAGAATTGAGGGCCCCTCCCCGCCCTGATGAGCAAGGGATTGGTAATCTCACCTTTAGGGGTGGTTCCGAATACCGGCTAATTCACCACCTATGATTCCCGGAAGGGGCATCAGTAAATGATGGAATATTTGCATGATAAGGAATACAGTATGTGGATATGTGCAGATGGGGAGGAATGGGGCAGAGTGCGGGGGTTATGGATTCTCAGTGTAACGTTTTTCCAATTCCAGCTCTGAAAGGAACCAAAGAAAATTAGTCCTTTCAGTCCAATGATTTCAGTGAGTAGATTGCACAACTACAAGATTAAAGAGAAGTGCACAAACACAGGCAGACCAGCAATGTTTACAGCATTCAGGTGGCCATTCTTTCGGCATCTTTCAGTGGCTTCGCTGCACGGTAGACAAGACATGAAAGCCGCTGCTAGAATCCTTCAGTATGAAGGAATCCAGTACTGCAGAACCTTCGCTGTGGACTATCTTGCATTGGGAAATGACACGTCACATCCAAGGTGAATGCAGTGATGACCAACGCACCTCACACATCAGGGCCACAAACAAGGTCCCAGACATTACGATCTGATGGCATCACAGCTTCCTGCCAACTCAGGAACCCAGAGAGGAAGCCCCGAAGTGAAATCAAGGGGCGGCTCATTGCCCCTGACATTCTTGTGGAAATTGTCCCACGAGAGCTCAGTATAATAAACCTACCTTCAGACTTCGTGGCATCTGTTGTTCTTTTTCTGTACTTCAACATTTTGCTATTTAAATATTCAAAACAAACGGAATAAACCGCTCAGATCTAAAACCCAGCAAAAAACACCTCCAGACCTGGAAATGTAGTGGCTAAATTTCACAAGTTTAAAGTGTACAGAAAAATGCTTGCGGAATTCCACAAACACAGATCAACAATGTTCAGAGGATTCACATGCCCTTTCTGTCCACATCCCTTACTAGCTTCTTTACATACATGTAGGCAATGTATTGGTGTGTCATGAGGAAAGTAAACAATGTTTTCTTCTCTTGAGAGACTTTGTCACGGGAGGATGAGGCCAGGGATGCGGTGACCCTGCAAGACAGGAGCCACAGAAGCACTGTCATCACAGAGTGGATGGAACACAGCCAAGGTGTCATCCTGAAATGCCACTGCACATATTTCTACAGGAGCAGGATTGTGTGCATTTGGGGAAAAAAAGTCTAATGTGTGCCTGAAATTCATCGGTCACTGTGTGGGTAAAATTGCAAGAGTTCATGTCCTCACTGAGGGTGTAGATGCAGAGTCACCATGAGGGCATGCAGAGCATGGAGCAGGCAATGACTAGGATAGAAAACAGGCACCCTACACATGCCCACACAGGGCCTTAGAATAATCATGCAACAGGCCATGGAGTGAGCTGGCCAGTGCCACTGCCACCCTCAGCCGGCGCACAGTCAGACTAGGTGAGCATCTTGGGGCAGCACAACAATAAATCAAGGGCTTATTCAAGGTTCACAGCATTCACAGGCAGAATGGGATCTGTCTACCTACCTCCCCTAACTGCAGTGAGTTAGCAAGCATTGGCAGTGTGCCACCCTCCACATGGTCAACCAGTAGGAACCAGATTAAAATACACAGGTAAATCCATGAGAAGCATGTGGTCCCATCAGAGAAGCATTGATGACAGATTCCCAACGTGATCATGAATACTGGCAATGATCATAGTTTCATTTGTTGATGTTTGTGTGAAGTATTATGAAGATGTACTCAGTACATGTCCTGTAGCAATGATGTTTGAAGCCCTTTCTCAGCATGTGCTGGAGTAAGTTGAAAAATGTTAAAACATATCTCAAAGGATTATAAATGGCCAGCATCATCTTCATCTCTCCAGGCATATCTTTCCTGGGCTTTGGCACAAACTAGCACTTGCACTGCCTCTGGATTGTCATCATCCTCCTCCACCTACTCCTCAATGCCCCTATAAATTGCTATATTATGCAAAGCTGCATAAGTATCAATGAGCTTGCAGCATTTTTCCAGGTAATGTTCTAATGCCCTACCTGATTTGTTGAGGTACCTTTGAGGATTCCAAGTGTCCAATAGAGTGTAAGGATCTACCCACATGTACTATAGGCACTGTCACATAGAAAGGAATAAGCATTCTGTTCACATACATCATGATCTTAAACAGCCATCTCTGTCCATGCATTGGTGTAGCTTTAACAAAGAGATACCCATCCCCATTGTTACCATTCTAGAGTCATTGGTGAATTGAAGTGTTCCTGAAAATGTCCTGAATGATGTAACTTGCATCACAAATTATTTGAATATTCACTGAGAGCCTGATTCCCAACTGCACTTTGTAGTGGGTAAAGTAGTATGACAGTAGCACTCCATACTTACGACAAAATGCAAACTTACAGGTGCAAATCTCCACCTCCACCACTCTTATATTTTCTATGGTGAGATAATTGCACATGTAAGTTTACTACTTAGGGCTCGATTACGATGTCGGACGGACTTGAGTCTATTTGACATCGTTTGGAAACTAGGACCAAACGATCGCCTGTCGTCGGTCCCAACTCAGCAATTAGGATGCGGCCGAACACTGTTCAGTCACATTCCTATTCTTTACAATGGGAGCCCGCATTCCAACCGGCATGCATGCTCTCATTGTAAAGAGCTAAGGTGCAGTTCATCCCTGCACCTGATGGCAGGCACATCAAGGTGCCTGCCACCGCCCCATCGCACTAACCTGCATCGGCCGCTGCTCTGCAGTATGCTGAACCATTGCCTATGTATCCTTTACCTTGTTCTCCACTGCCCTTTCACAGCTGCTTGTAAACACCAGCCCTTACTACAATGTAGGGTGCAGGTATGTTTGTCACATGCAATGCCTTGTGAGCTGGAACTTTTGCTCAGTGGTTGGGCTAATGGGAAGATTGCACCTTTTCCCATAATTTTTGCACTTTTAGTAAACGTTTGATATTTGTTACTTTTTAATCTTTATATTGTTATTCACTAACTTGCTAGGCGAATTCTGGTTTCTGTGGTCATTACTGTTTTTACATTTTTGCTAATAGATTTGTTTCCAAGTGGTGATAACAACTGGTGCAATAATACTGCATTTTCCCCACATAGATGATGGCAGGTAAAAGCCAAAGGAATTTGTGAGGGAAGATACAATGTGGTCCAGATTTTGTTGATTGAAATGGGGGGAAACATGGTATTATATCACTATCCCCATTCCAAGATGTAGAATGTGGAATAATGTGGTAACACCAACCTCACAAAATACTGCACCCTGGTATTGGTATTTATCAAGTGCAGTACTGCTACAGTATTACTGTGCCAAATAATAGGAAAAGCAGAAGAGTCCTTTAATGCCTAATTCACAAACTGCATCCTGAAGTATGTAAAGCTGCACTACAGTAGCATTATTTACTGACTTACTATAAAATGAAACCTCACAAACCTACGGGTGGACATCTCCACCTCCACCTCTCCTATATTTTCTAAGGGAAGATCTTTGCACATGGAAATCTACTACTTAGGTGTCAATTCCGATCTCATAAGGAAAGCATCCCGACTGAATCGGATCCAGAATGCTTTCTGTAAGACTCAGAGAGCTGGAGTACGACCGAGCAAGTACGATGGATCTGTATGCTGATGGACTCGATATGCTCGGACATCCATTGAAATCTATGGGAGCCTGTATACTGAACGCGTCCACAGGCTCCCATAGCAAGGAGGGGTGGGTGGGGAAAAGTGTACACACTGTGGCAGGCACCTCAAGGAACCCGCCACACTGTGCATGCTTGGATCAGGGGGACCCATGGGCACCCCCCGAAGTCCGATTCCGACAGCCATTTCTCACTGAGACCAAGTCGATACGGCTGTCAGAATCGTGCATCATACTTGCTCATTCGGAATCGGGCTCCATTGCACTACACGATTCAGCTACGAACGAGTCATACGGACAAGATAGGGTTTGGAAACTATTTGGTCGACGCGGATGAGGTCTTCGCATCGTACTTGGTAATTTGGACTACGAATCGGATCCGGGTAAGCCGAATCCAATTCAGAGGCCTTCCAAACAACATCAGAATCAGGCCCTTATGAGTAAATGTGGGAGAAAGGGACTGGGGCACGATTCTGCAGCAGGTCAATCTCGAACTACCAGCAGTTTGTAGCCCATCTTGGATTGGTTTGCTGCTTTCATTGAGTATGGGAGCATTCAGCTGCGTCTGTTTACATGCTGCATTTTTAAACTCCTGTGCTGCAGGTAATGGTGAAAGGGAGCAGCAGGCACCCCACCGTCTACTTAAATAAACAATCCCATGCTGCTACCTTCAAAAGAAACCAGGTCTCAGAACAGAACAGATCAATCTATTTGAAAATTTTAACTCTGAAAAATATAACCTCCATGAACTTGTATTTCATTAACCTCAATGGAAAATATTTGGAGAGATATTAGTCTATGCCCAATACACATTTTTCAGAGTTTCACTACACAGATTTTTCCTTTTTTCCTTTCTTTTTCGTGTTTTGATTTTCTTTATAACTTTTGGTTCTCTTTCTCTCCTTCCTTAAATTTGCTGGCATTCCTATATTTCTTTCATTCTCTTCCTTGTTTGTTTAATTTATTTTGTTCATTCTCTCTCTCCCTTCTTTCTTTCCTTCCTTTTTTGTTGTCTCTCCTTTCATTCCTTTATTTGCTGCTGTCTCTCCTTTCTATTTTGTTTCTCTCTTTCTTTTTTACTGTCCCTCCTTTTTTCCTCAACTCCTTCTTACTGTTTCTTTCTTTTCTCTGCTCCTTAGTGGCCCTACCGGATACAGCTGTTAATATCTGAATATGAAGTAACTCACTGCAACAGGCTGGGTGTCCAAGGGGCAGTGTTTAAGTTGCTTGATTTTATGTACCCTTAGCTAATAATTAGACAGTAGCTCTAAATGGGTTTCATTAATCAAAAAGAAGCTCTCACTATTGAAGAGGAAGAGGTGATCCCTGGACTAGAGGGAGTGTGGGAAAATGGAGGATATCTACTTCTAAATACTAGTTCTCATGGAGGTATAGGGAGGGGCTTAGGTTTGGTAAGGACAGATTTAGGAGGGGCATGCTAATACAAACACCCACCTGCAAGAGTAAGATCATTGCTATTTACGTAATACACTTCCAAAGTTACTACTGTCCCAAAGGTGATATAACAGCAGTAAATGTACTCCTGCTCAGCTTTGGAGTAAGTCTAACAGCACAAAAACACCATTCACATTTACAGCAATACACACCTATAACAAATAATGGAGGCAGTGGCTTAACATATCTCAAGGTAAAAATCTTAAAATAATTATTTTGGCTTTAAATTATGCGTATGTACATAAATAGATGGATAGATGGATAGATAGATAGATAGATAGATAGATAGATAGATAGATAGATAGATAGATAGATAGATAGATAGATAGATAGATAGATAGATAGATAGATAGATAGAATTTAGCCTTAAAAATTATTCAAAATTAATCATTAAATGTATTAATAGTTTAAAAAGCAACAGTGAACTAAAAAAAGAAATTACTTTTTAAAACTTTTACTTAACATTACAGTGCAATTTTTATTAATTAGGCACACATTACTGAATATGAAAAATTTAAATTGCAAGGTCGGGTGTTTTTATTTTGTTTTGTTTAAAAAATAATATCATTTATAAAATATATATATAAATATATATACATGCACACTGTTTAATTATTTAGCAAACATTTATATTGAAGAGGCAATATGCTCTAACATTTTATTTTATTAGTTATAAGGTAAGATAAGAATTTAGATTTACTTTACATTTATATTTTACGATACAATTCACACAATATATATATTGTTTTTAAATTAATAAACTTTAATCATTTTTTCTATTCTTTCCCTAGGGAGATCTCCACCACAGTGGTACAGTGGTGAATATCTCCACCATACTGCCAAATTATTTTTGCTGGTCCTTGTGGAATTTGCAGCAGTGACACTGTGTTAGGTACAACAAATGATTATACCTTATTTTTGTATTTTCACAGAATGTACAGATACGTAGGCTATCCTTTTTTTGGTGGCATTTTTCTGTGGTACTCACTTGAAGTAAACATGGCCAGCTTTAAATTATCCGTCCATATCCCAAGAAGAACTCACCTCCGCAACTGTCTCCCAGAAAAAGTTAAACTTAAAAGGTATAGCTAAAGTTTAATCATTCTGTACTGAGTGACTCCCATTCAGGGATACTCAGGAGGGTGTAAAGTAGAGTTTTGGGGTGAATCGATCTGAGGACCCTAACAATTGTTCCGAAGATACCGTTCGACCTTTTAAAGATTTTTGGGGGAGTTAATTGAATACTCACAGCAGCAAATCTGAGGAAAATGTATACAATGATGGAAAAAAAATTGGAGGGTGAATTGAAAGTATTGGAAGATCATCATAAGATAAGTTCCCTCGAAATGCTGATGAAGAGCAGCTAAGGGAAGAATCGCCGCACTTTGTGGAAGGCACTACTGCTACCAGCATCCCTTAGGCCCAAGGAAACAGCCCTGGCAATTACCAAAACCTGCCTAGCGCTATATAGCACATCACCATGTCCTGTGGCGCAGGAGAAATCGGCAATGCTTTGTGCAAGGGACTACTGCTACCAGCATCCCTGAGGCACCGGGAGGTGGTTCCTGGCAGTTACCAACATCTGCCTAGTGCTATAAAGCACATCATCACGTCCTGTGGGAAGAACGTGCAACACTTTGTGGAAGACACTACTGCTACCAGCATCCCTAAAGCCCCAGGAGGCGGCCCCTGGCAATTACCAACAGCTGCCTAGTGCTATAATGCACATCATCACGTCTCTGCAGCATGGGAAGTACGTGGACCATGCCTGGGCAAAGGCCCATTCTGCACCCATCATGGACAGGAGGAGGCGGGCAGGACCACCCCCCTTGGCTCTACACCTGGTCAAAGTAAGCCGGGTAAGAGTTTGGACTTTAAAAAATTGATCCTCATGCCTTATTTACACTAGCCTACTTTTTGTTACTGGTCCCTGAACTGAGTGAGTATGTGCGCTTGCTGGGTGCAGTTATTAATTTTATGTCAGGACCAGAGGCAAGGATTATGCTATTCGTTCTTCACTTTTATTGATAGCAGCCATTCAAAGTAAAACACAAAAGAACCATCATTCCCATGAAACCTGGGGAATATCACACAACAACAATAGATTGTCTGTTCACTCTCCACCAATCATTTGACACCAGCCAGATCTATGCTGGTGTCATCTGATTCGTGGAGAGTGTCCATTGTCACTGGCACTTCCTCCTCTTTCTTCACTGATCGCAGCCTGAGATTAGTGTATTTCATTCTGTCATGCATTTTTTTGCCTTTTAATATAATAATGCCTTCGCTGTTTCAAGCAATGTATTTTGTTCCTTAAGCTGTGTAAGCGCACCCTTGCTGTACTAAGCAACATATTATTCAGCGCACCTCGAGCTTTTCTACTTGTGGCGCCTTACTTGGCAGTCGGCGTTTCACTAAAATCGCCTGAATTTAGGTTGTTTTGTTCATAGATGTGTCCGCCCTCCCCTACTCCAAGGCCCGGCTCTGACTGCGGGAGCGTGTTCCGCTCCTTCAATGCCGCATTCGTGTGATACAGGCTCGGCGGTGAGGTCCTCCCACCGCTTGAGAACGCCTGTCTGGCGGCTCCCGCCTGTGGCTCTTGCTCCGAATTCCGCACATTCTTTGAATCAGAGCAACAGCGCCGCAGGGAGCCTTGTCCGCGTCTGGAGAGTTACGCCCGCATTCCGCAGGTCTGTACAGCCTTCTGGCTTTGCGACGCTATGCCCGTGAAGGGTCTGTAGGGTATTAACCCTTGTGTATTTCCTCACGCTCCCTTGTATGGGTCAGTACTGTGAGGGGCCTCCTTCTGGGGCCATCTCCGGTGCGTGTGCACCAGGGCTGCAGGGTCCCGGGCCTTAGCCCCTGAAACTGTGAGGTTTTTTCGATACACTAATTTAGGCTGACACCTAGCCCCCCCCTATTCAGGTATAACCTCCCATAGTAAACCTTAACCTCCTCCCAGGGTGCTCACATCGCCAGCTACTATAAATCTTTGAGTGCGGCCAGACATGTCTTACGACATGGAACCCTTGAATGATGATCAAGGGGAAGAGGAGGATCCCCTTAGTGCACTCCCATGGGATGACGAATTATATGATGTGGTGGAAGCATTTATACACAGAGCAGTGGCCAAGGCAATGAATCCCTTGGAGGAGCGCCTTTCACATCAGATAGCGCAGGCCTGCGATAGGCTGGCAGGTTCCATACCGGCAGCCCCCCAACAATTCCTTTTGTTTCCCCCTTCCCTGATTCTCAACCGCCACAGGCAAAACACCCTTGCGAGGTGGAAGTAGATTTAGACGTTTTTGCTTGACTTAAGCAGGCATTCCTGGCCAGAACGGTCCGCCGCTGCCCCCTCTGACCTTGTGGATCAGAACCAGGGGAACACGGATGGTATTAATGGGCACACAAATTATGACGCTGGTACCTCCTGACCCTGGTGCCCCTCTTTTTAACCCCCCACCAACAACCTTCAGAATAACCAGGGCCTATGTGGGGACATGCTGGACCCTGACGAGATCCTTCACCTGAGTTCTTCAGAATGGGCTCCTTCAGATAAGGTTGTACACTACATGGTGAGCCGCATTCGGAAACCTCTGGAGAAGGAGGCCCCCAATTGCCTCTGGGCGGAATGCCCCCGCCCTTTCTTGGTGGGCTAGATGGCCCTCACAGCTGATACTCACCCACAAATGGCTACCTTTTTACAGAAGTTCATCAAGGGCCCTAAAAAGGGATTGACATATCCTGGCGTGCTTGCCAGAAAAAGCTGCTGGACACTCTGGGGCCCCTCGCACAGATACTAGACATGGGGGAGGAAGCAAAGACTTCTGTCTCCCTCATATCTCCAGACACCTGTCTTCTTGGGTGCAGCATGCCGTGGTCTTCTTAGGCAACGCAAATTGCGCCTTGTCCTCTGAACTGCGCAGGTCCCTACTGATCAAGGTGAAGCCCAAACTTTGGGACCTTGCGGACTCAGAGGCAGGCCCAGTAGTGCAGAGTGATCTTTTTGAGGAACCATTCATTAAAGATTTAGGGACGTTTGTAAATGCCTTTACATCCCTAGATAAAGCTCAATCTTCTATCAAGAAGGTATTTCACTCCCAGGTTTTCTGGGGGGGGCGGGGTGGTCAAGGAAGGGGCTGCTCGACCGGCCGCACTAACCAATACACTGCCAGAGGACAAGGCTCCCACCAAGGCCAATACCAAGACCAGTCCAGATTCTGGAATTTCCACCAGAGGACGGCGTGGCAAGCACAGGGGGGGCAGAGGTGCCAGCGCCTACGAAAACTCTGGTGAGTGTCCTACCTTCTTCCCTTTTAAGGGTAGGGGGCCGTCTGGCATATTTTTCCAGGCTCGGACTTCCATCACGGGGGACGCCTGGGTTTACCAGACAATTCAGGGTTTCCAGATAGAGTTTTATGGGACTGGCTTTCAACCCATAGCCCGTCGGCCCATCTGCTTCTCCACATGTGATTCCGCCCTGGTAGCCCAGAAGGTACAAACCCTTCTCGCCAAGGGAGCGATTGCCCAAACTCTTCCCCATCCCAAGGGGTTCACCTGCAACCTTTGCTTGGTGGACAAGGCAGATGACGGTCACCACCCAGCCATAAATCAACATGAATTCAACGAGTGGCTGGTTTACCGCCACTTCAAAATGGAGAGAAATCATCTGCTCCGAGATATTCTGAGGCCACAGGATTGGATGGTGCGCCTGGACCTCAAGGACGCCTACTTCTTGATTCCTATCTTCCCTCCCCACAGGCTGTTCCTCCAGTTTTCATGGGAGGGCTGGGCCTACAAGTTCACCACTCTTCCGTTGGGCCTGTCGTCAGCCCTGTGGTGTTTCACCAAGGTCCTCCGGCCGGTCGTGGAGCATCTATGGGCTCAAGCGATTAGACTCATCGTCTACCTCAATGACATCCCTTGGTCACTCTCACAACAACTCCAGGCAGTGACATCCTGCAGGGTTTGGGTTTAGTGGGACCCCGCCATGAAAAGGTCCGCATAAAGGCAGGATAGGGGAACCAAACAGGGCCCAGGGCATTTTAGCTCATTGGGTATTGTGGCTGGGGCACATGTTTGCCCCCGGATGCCTGCACTGTTGAGTTCTCACTGTATGCCATGCACGACATGGTTAGCACACAACAGTGCAGGCACTGCAGTGCAGCTGCATTGCCTTCAGGCTCTCTCTGTGAGCTGAGGCATGCCACCGCCGCAAGACCACCACCGGCACACCGCCAGCCCGGTAGTACACTTCAAATGCAGCTGTAAGGATCCTGCCGGCTGGGCGGCATTCTCCCTACTGCTGATGCTGGGGTCTGGCTGTCCGATTGCCAATGTCCTAATCAGAGCCTAAGTGTAGAATATTCGGAAAATAGCCAAATTGCCTATGAAATGAAAGAAAATTATAGCACCAGCTATATCCCTGTCACAGAGGTAGCTAACCATTGCAATTTACTGATAGATAGCCATTTCTACCAAATAAATGAAGACAAACTAAGCCCATAATGGATTATTTAGAAAAAACTTTTGGTGGCAGACTGCATCTTTCCGGACAAAAATGCCAAAACAAATTCCAAATACCATGGTGAAATGTCTGTGACAGCAAGCACCTTGACACAGGGAGCCAAAACAAACAACACATTGGAAGAATGGTACAATGCCTTCTAATGTACACTAGACAGAACCCAACCTACACTCTATGCATTTATAGAAGCATTACAGAACAGGAAAAGTTAGCAACAACTACAAACTGAACAATCTGTTGCCCCTTAACTTAGCAAATAAACCAAAAGAATGTACAACATGCAAAAATTGAAAGTAGACTCTTTGAGTACATAACTTAGAAATGCTAGCCAAACGCATATTATGAAATAAATAGTATCAAGTGAAAGTTCCAAAAAACTATCACAAAATCTAAACCACCATGACAAATTATTTTTTTTAAATGATAAATATATTTTATAACATGAGTCTACAAATTAAAAAGAAATCCAATGTTAATGAAGACGGAGATAATGCAAATAATATATAAATTATTTAGACAAAAAATGTAACCATCACCAACTAAAATACTAACTCAACCCATCACATAAATTATTTACAGCACATAAACTGCACAATTCCAACGAAAAATCCCATAATATTTACACAAACAATAAAATATAACATTTCCCTCCCAAAAGAAGCAAAATAAATAAGTTTGTAGCTGCAGATCTTTCTTTGTATCCACGTAGTAAAAAATAGCAATTCACCAAAAATCACAGGAATGATTATGATGGCCGTGGTCTTGGGACCGCAGTCGCGTTTTCAGCTATCTGACCACCCGATTATGATATGTTCAGTGAGACCGCAAAAAGACCGCCACCACTGCTGCCCTTTCAGCTACCACGGCGGGAGAGGCAAAGGCAACCCATGGAAGCGGTGAAGGCACTTTTGCCACCATGAGAATTATGACCAGCCTTTCCGACAACCTTTTCCTGGCATGTACACCGCCATGTGAGAATCAACGGAAAGGAAGATAATTGAGGGGGAAACTGCTGAATGTGCCCCTCTGAAATGTAACTGGTACTCATGTTTTACCTCCAATGCCTTCTGGTCAGGTGCACACACTGTTTCTCTTGCACAATGCATATTAAGGAAGCAGTTTGCCAGACTGGCTGAAGGCAGTGTAGCATGGCCAGCAATGTCTTCATGCTCATTACCATAGCCAAATCATACCACCGCCATGACTATGCCACCTACACACTGCCCCCTCTGTGGTAAAGTCATAATACTGCCAGCAAGAGGCCACTGACTTGGAAGTGTTTTCAGGACCACCGCTGGGGCGTGATGGCAGAAAAACCGCCAAAGTAGTAATCAGCCCCATTGTCCAAAAAAGCCCAATATATGCAAAAATAACACCAATCCAAAAGATCCAATTAGAAACTATAAATGCCCAAAGAACACATTGGAAGACAAAAACCTGTAAAGTAAATAAGAAAGCCAATCTACAAAACACATAACGTTCCCAAAAAAATATACATTACAATTAAATCCAAAACTACAAACTAGTAAAAAAACACTGCTAATAATACCTCTGAATAAACAAAACACCTACAAACAACTCTATAAATAACTACTAGACCACTCCCTGAATTCCCCCAAGCATCAAAACCCTTAACAAATCGTTAAAAAAAAAGAGTTATCTGTTCTGACGAGCAGAGCACCTTACCCAAACCTGGTTTAAGGAAAATAGACTAAAATAACACAAATAGATCACAAAAAAGAAGGTAGCTGTAAAAAAAATGACTGCCTAATAAGGCTAAAAAAAGACTATCTCGCCATATGAATGAATGGGAAATGATGTAATAATATTGAATATATGTATAAAAAAGATTAAAAAATGAATTATCATGTAAAACATGTAAAAAATGTTGAAAAAAATCCAAGCACTTGGTGTGTAGGTTTGTGGTCCCCAAAGTGCTTAGCGGAAGAGCCAGGTATTCAGCTTGTGGCCCCTAAGGTGCTGATAGGGAATGCCGGGTGTTCACCTTCTTGCGGAAGTCTAGAAGTGAGGAAGCGGTTCTGATGTGTTGAGGGAGGTTGTTGAATGTCTTGAGTGCAATGTAGGAGAATGAGCGACCTCTAGTTCTGTTTTTGCGGATGCGGGATTGTGTGCGAGTGAAAGTCAGGCATCTGGTGGGTTAATAAAAGTGTATATTTTATTTGTTTTAATATATACTAAAAAAATGTATGTTAAAATAATGTTGAAAATATGTATATAAGACAATTCAAGAAATTATATACATTGGAAAATAAACATGAAAAATTTACAACATACAATTGTATTTAAATATAATTTTCACTTTTTATTTAGCTATATATAAATGTTTATTTTTAAGTTGAAATATACCCCGCGGTGCCTGCCACACAGAAATTTGGTGCAGGGTCCATAACAATCAGAAGTTACAAGGCCCCTTTTAGTAGCTGGCTCGCAGGATAGTCGGGCAGAGCAAAACAAGTGTGACCTCTTGAGGATGTCAAAGGGTATTGGGTCTTCCAGTTCTAAGAAATGTCCTGCCGCCTTGCATACATTCCCCCTCCATACTCAAAAGGATGGTCCCTGGTGTAAAAGCCAGGTTGTCAATGACTGGTGTCAGAGGTGACGGAAAGGTAGTTATCTGCCTTATGCACGTGCATCCATCCCACACATTCAGGAGAGAGCTTATGACTGGGGAGATGTAGAGACTAGGGTCCAGATGTAGGTCGCCAAATACCGGTCACTAATGGCCGATTTCGGCCGTTACCGACCGGTATTTGGGATTTGACATGAAGGTGTCCTTATATTTACAGAATCGGTATATTTACCGATTCGGTAAGTTTACCGATTCTGTAAAATACCGAATCGGTAAATTTACTGAATCGGTAAATCCAGATGTAGGTGGCACTTCAAACAGTGCCACAGGCCATTACCGATTCGTTATTTACCATGTAATACTATTGCATGGTAAATAACGAATTCCTGTGTACATGCACATTTGTGCATGTATACCTGTGCCATGTGGCACACATACATGCCCTTAGGGGCACACATACATGCCCTAAGGGCATGTATGTGTGCCAAATGGCACACAAGCCAAAATCAGGGGTGCAACAGGGTGTTAAAGTGACACCCTGTTCCCCTTGACAATTCAGTATTTTTACCATATCGGTATTTACCGATTCGGTAATTGACATTGATTCCGATGGGCCTCAAGCCCCATAGGAATCAATGGCAATTACCGAATCCGTAAATACCGATTCGGTAATTACCGAATCCTACAGATTCTGTAATAAATACCGATTTTTTAGCTACATCTCATTTACCGAATCTAGAATACCGAATCGGTAAAATTCGGTATTTTAGAGTCTGTAAATGAGGATTACCTACATCGGGGCCATTGTCTCTTAACAGGAGAATTTAATCTTTGACATTCCAAGAGACAATTTTCATAGACATAAAGATGTTACAGGGAAAAAGAGATACCATGACCCAGACGGAAGTCTTGCTGCTGGTCACCTAGATGGTGGCCCTCCTGTCTGGGCGACTTCCCAGCTCCAGTGCATAAGGTCAAAAACCTAGGGTTCATTTTTGACAACAAGCCGGCATTCAGAAATCAGATCAATACCTTCACCTCATCCATTTGGTACATCCTAAAAATGATCAGCAAAATTTGCCCTTTCATTCCGCCAGACTCCCTAAAAATACTGGTTACAGCATTAGCCTTGTCCAGGTTGGACTGTGGTAATGCCCTGTACATGGGGATCCCAGCACAGCACCTACAAAAGTTGCAGCATCTTCAAAATTCGGAAGCCAGATTACTATTGGATAGCCCTAGGTTCCAGCCTGTTTCCCACGGCCTAAGAGCCTTGCATTGGCTCCCAGTGGACAAAAGGTTTACATTTAAATCCCAATGCTTAGCCTTCAAAGCACTGCACAGTGCTGGGCCTCTAATTTTGAGGACTCATTTGAATTGGTATGTCCTGGAAAGAAGTTTAAGATCTGCACATAGTAAGCTTATACAAGAACCCAGGTTCAAAAAAGCACGCTGGGGTGGAAGAAGCTTTCTGTTAGGGACTGTCAAGACATGGAACCTTCTACCAGTCAGCATACAGACTAGCCCTATGCTGCTAGCCTTCAGGGAGGCCCTAAAAATGTGGCTCTTCACAAACTAACATATTCTATACAACCACCATGGCAATCTCACCTGGTCCACCCGACTGCAACGCCTAGATGCCTCTGGGCATTCGTACGCGTTATAAATGCAGAAATCAAATCAACTCAATCAGACCAACCATAAGAGAAGTAAGATACATATCAAACAACGACCCAACCATTCAAAGAAATAATAAAACAATGCACACAAAGTAAGAAATATGAGTAAGAATAAATAAACACAAAAGCATAAAAAGATAAAGAAATGGAGCGAGACAAGAGAAAAAGAGAGAGTGAGGACATCGGCAAAAAAATAGAGAAAAACAGAAAGAAGAAAAGACAAAAAGAGCAAAACATACCTAAAAATTCCAGAAAAAGATGGGCAGATGAGACCACATGGAATAGATGACACATCCAAGCCCTTCGGAATAGAGGGCAATGAAAGACATCAGTATATAGGACGAGAGAGAAGGGCAGGCACAAACAAAAATTGTGCTGTAATGGAGGAAAAAAGACCAATTAGTATAAAAGAACTACGTGAATATATTCAAATAGAACATAAAATTCATTGCTGGAATAGAGTCAACACATTAAATCTGAAAATAAATCTAACAAGCCAAGAACCAGTATGAGAGTTCAATGGAACTAAATGGCCTAAGATGCTCCAGAAGTTTCCATGGATTCGAATTTACAGGAATTGATGAAGCTCTTCAACTGGATCAGATCTTCATAAGTTGAGGTTTTATTGTTAAAAGTGACTATAAATAGGCAAGGATGAAAAAACCCATAGCGGCCTCCAAGAGATAGAAGATCAGATCTCATCCTAAGAAATTAGGCCAAAGGATGATAAATTTTGCTCTACCATGGCTAGTCTCTCATCCATCCAAGACCAATTATCTGTAAGAAATTGCAACTTAGCGTTAGTTTCCTCCATGTTGGGATGCAGAGCAAATATCTCTTCAAACAGCAAATCCATTGAGACAGGAGAACAATTTCGTGGAGGGGGTGGATCTTTTTTTTGCCTTTTTGTGGCAGCCTTCCCTGTAGCAAGAGAGACAGGAGCCGAGGGAGAAGAGCCTTTAGGAATAAATGCCAAGGAGTCTTCCATTTTAAAGAATCGTGTGAAAATAGTTTAATTTTTAATCAAAGAGTACGTGGAGCAAGATACTGGAGACCCCACTTTTTTCAGTTTACCCATAGACAACGAACACAGGCAAGAGTGGAAACCCAAAAGCTTTCAGTAAAAAGTTGGTAAACTCTGTCAAATAAAACAGCCTTTGTGATGAACAGCCAGCAATGTTGCAACAGATGATTAGTTAGTTACAGTATTTGTGTGAAAAGCCAGGAAAAACCACCATGTCTAAAGAATATGCCATTAGGAAATACCCTCAGGAAAGGAAAGTCAGCGAACTCTACACATTAGGGATTAAAATACCAATTTTTCGGCATGTGAAAGGTCAAAACAATACTAAGCGCCTCCTCAGGGGCATCGCTTTTAAGTGCGAAGCAGCTTCATCATAAAATGGCTGCCGCTGCTGCACTGAGGAGATAAGCACCTCTGATGTAAAGGGGGTTTCAGGTCAAAATAGGCAGCCGCAGATAAAAAATAACTACCTCCAATGACACCCAGACATCTGCAAACGAGGCGCTGCACCAAATATGAAGAAAATGATGGTATGCAGCAGTCGGTCTGCGCCACTCCGAGGAGAGTCACTTGGACACCGCCATTTTCTGCTGGTGTCAAGTCACGCCCCCACACTATTTTATCTTTAAAATTTGAAATATATTGTATAGTATTTATAGTATTATTTCAGAATTTTTTAGAATGTTTTAGTAACTATTTGTATGCAGAACATGGTGTTTTTTTGTCTTTCTAAATAAAATTATTATAAATGATGTATTATGTTTTTAATATTGTTTAAATGGTAAATATTTTTTAGAAATTTGTACGAAATTGTTTTAATTAAAAAAATATCGCTTGCATTCCATGCCTAAAAGTTAGCATTACAATTATATAACCATGGAATATTAATTAACATTAATGTATTAAAATGTATAAATACGAATACACAAGTATTACAATTAATACATGAGTATTAATACATGTCCCCACCCAATACCCCTATAGCCCTTGCATCTAATGCCTAAATGTTAGTGTTACAAATAATGAACCATATTTTTATATTTAATATATAAATATGTATAAAAATTAATATGCAGGTTTTAACGTTATTACCTGAGTATTTATACACTTCCCCACCCAATACCCCTATATCCCTTACACCCCATGCTTAAAAGTTACATTTAAATTGCCATATTTAAAAACATATGTATTTATATATTAAAATCTATATATATTAATTCTCAGGTTTTAAAAATAATACCTGTGTTTTGATTCAGTTCCCTTTCCCATACCCCTATATCCCTTGCATCCTGTGCCCAAAAGTTAGTGTTACAATAAGTTACCAAATGTAAAAAATATATATATTGAAATGTATAAATATTAATATACTTATCGCCCCCTATACTCCCATATCCAGTATCTATATGGTAATGTTATAATGAAATACCCACATTGCAATAATTTATATTATGAGTTTAAAATTGTAAATCATTAATACCTAAATGTCATACTTAAAATTAATACCTACACCACCCAGTATACTTACCACTAATATACCTAATTATGTACTTACACATATTATGCTTGGTAATGGAATGTGTGGTAATGACATTCATGTTTAAGGAGTATGCATGATAGTGGAATGCGTGGTACAGTCACATGCGTGGTAATGACCTTGTGGTAAAGGCATTTCGTGGTTCAGACTTCGTGATAAAGGATGTTTCTTGATAGGTAAGACTAAGGGCCATATTAGGACTGTTGCAGTCCATAGGACCGCAGTAGACATGGTGGCGTTGCGGGCACTGCCGCACCGGTGGTCCCACTGCCCATTATGACTTGGGTGGTCGGACCTCATTGGCACCACCTCAACTGCCAGGGATCAGAGATCCCTGGCGGTGTTGTGGTGGCCTTGAGGCCACAATAAGCTTGGTGTGGCCCCCACACCGCCAAAACCAACCTCCACGAAGGAATGAAAGCTGTCACCAGGTGGATGAAGAACAGCGACTGAAGCTAAACACGGACAAGACAGAAGCCCTCATCTTTGGATCCACCCGCTCGGCCTGGGTCAATTCCTGGTGGCCGTCCACACTAGGAACAGCTCCAACACCCGCCTACCATGCACGTAACCTAGGGTTCATCCTCGACTCCACCTTCTCCATGACAAAGCAGGTCAACACCGTGTCAGGAAATTCACAGTTGCCACATTATGGAATAAGCCTTCACGTTGTGCCCAAAAAAGAAGAACCAGAGTCATAGTCAAACCTAGCATGGTCAATTGCTGGTATAACATTGAATAGCAATTGACCGTTACAAGATGGCCGCTGCTTTGTCAAGGTTATTCTGCACCATTTTGAAACACCCGAGCAGTCTAGTGTACAAGGGCCGTGTGCGCAGCTTCTGCCACGCACTTCAATTTGAGTTTGCTTGTCATAGCATGTCCGAACCGTTTCTCCGCATTTTAAGAAGTGCGTGAGAGAACGGTTTCCCTCAGAATTTCATGATAGCGGTAAAGAGAGAGTCTGCTTTCTGTGGTGAGTGTTGCGCCACGTCTTTAGAGGCTGTAGTATGACTTTGGCCTCAAAGAGTCAATTTTTTTGTAGGGAATTTGACTGAAGTTTTCTCTAGAAAGTTCGACCATTGCAGAGAGGGTTACAGAAACCTACTCCACTTCAAGCTGTAGAGAAAGAATCACTTCTGGAAGCAGAGACGGTGAGCCTTCGTCGAGTGAGAATTCCTGGTGAGACAGAATACGAATTTGTCAAACCTACTTCCTCCAAGTAAGACTACTCCAAGGAAGCAATGCAGTATGTATAATGTATAATCTTTATTGTTTAGTTAATTAAAACCATAACAAATTTCCTTTACAATATGCAACCAAGATTAAAATAAAATAACCTAAAAAAGAAGTCACATAAACATTAATTTCAATAAAAATAATGCCAAAAAGATACCTTTCCTAAAACCTTAAAATAAAAACTTCCTTCGGGATTTGTCCTCTGTCCTAATAAGTCTTAATGTGAAAACATTTCTTTATCAGTGATCAACGAATGAAATTTGGCGGCTTTATTTAATGCCTGTTTGAAAGAAATAAAGGGCAAATTTTTATCCCATAAGTTGGAAGCGCATCTTAGCTACAGTGCACGTGACAGGAATTTATTTGCCTCTGATTTTTTTTGCGTTTCCAGTTCCTGTCATAAAAATGTGTTGAGAATATTATCGCTGGCGTTTTTCTTAATTCAATACCACGCCTTGATGCAGGTATAAAATCTTCCCAATGATTCATTCATTAATCCGAATTCCAAGCGCTTATGCGCTGGTGAAGCTGACCTGGGGAGTTGGAAAACCTTTTTATAAATTTTAGTTATTAAATTGTTTAAAAATTCGGATTCCTTACCATGCATTGCAACACTTGCATGGGCTACGGTGGGAAGAACTTTGCTAGCAATCACAGTTAAAAGCGGTTTTAAAGATGGACCATCCAGTTTTTTTGACAAGGTGCTAAGTGCAAATATTAAGGACCCTCCTCTTTGAGTCAAATAATTCTTCTGCTCTTTTAAGGAAAGCTTATCGTCAATATAATATCCCAGATATTTATAGTGGGATACCCGTTCCAAACATTTTCCTTCTAGCTGGATATTGTGATGTGCAGATCGTCGATTAGTAATTAACATTTTTTTGTTTTTTGAGGAATTAAGGGCCAGCTTGTTTGTAGACATGAAATCTGAAAGTACTTTTAGCAGCCTGGACAGACCAACTTTTGTTAAACTCAGAAGCACAATATCATCTGCATAAGCCAGATGAGTAAGTTGTAAGCTGCCTAATTTCGGAGAGTGAGCGTTACAGTTATTTAATTTGTCAGAAAGATCTGAAATGAATAAGTTGAATAGATGTGGGGCCAGGACGCAGCCCTGTTTTAATCCGATTGTAGTGTATACTTTTCTCGATAAACATGATCCATCCCCGAGTTTTACTTGCGTCCATGTATCAGAGTAAAATAATAACAGGCCCCTTAATGTACTCTCAGGTATCTCCCATGCTCTCAACTTTGCCCACAACAAGTTCCGGTCCACGCTGTCAAAGGCAGCTTGCAGATCTATAAAGCACAAGTGCAAATCCTGTTTATTTATTTATTTATTTATTTAAGGTTTTTGTAGAGCGCGTAGTAACCCTTGAGCATCCCAGCGCTTGAACCTGAATTCAGGAGGGAACAGCAGCAGGAGGGACGAAGAATCAGGGGAAGAGAAGAGTTTTCAGTGCCTTCCTAAACTGGAGGAGATTTGGTTTGGTTCTTAGTCTCCGGGGGAGACTGTTCCAACGTTTAGCAGTGTGTACCGAAAAGCGGCAGCCTCCAGACCGAGCTTTTTTTACTCTGGGAACAGTAATAAAGTTCTCGTGGCTTGATCGAAGAGCTCTTGTAGCTTTGTAGGGAATGATAAAATTATTGAGAATGGGTGGGCCTTTGTTATGGAGAAGTTTATGAGCCAGACAGAGGGCCTTGAAAGCAACCCTCTCTCTGACTGGGAGCCAGTGAAGAAGCTTCAAAGCTGGCTTTGCCGAAGATCTGGCCGGGGTGTGAGTGAGTAGTCGGGCCGCGGCGTTTTGGATTCTCTGCAGGGTATTGAATGTAGCTTCAGGGGCACCCAGGTAGATTGCATTGCTGTAATCTAGCCTCGCTAAGATGAGGCCCTGGATCAGTAGTTTCCGGGAGGTGGCGGGAAGCAGGGGGAAGACCTTCCTGCATGCCCTGAGAAGTCCGAAACATTTTCCTGCTGTCTTTTTGGCCTGAGTTCTAAAGCTCAGATCCTTTTCGAGCCATACGCCCAGGCTCTTAACCTCCTCCTTAGGGGCAGGGGGGTCACCAAGGCAGTCGGGCCAGATGTTAGGCGGCAAGGAGGGCCCTTTATGTCCAAGCAGCAGGATTTCGGTCTTGGACCCATTCAGTTTCAGCGCTGAGGTGTTCATCCAGCTGTGGATTTCAGTGAGACAGCTGTGTAGATCGGAGGGATCTTGGTGAGGGTGTGAGAGGGTCACCACCAGCTGGGTGTCGTCGGCGTAATTGATGATCGTCGCGCCGAACGGGGTGACCAATTCCTCCAGCGGAGACATGTAAACGTTGAATAATGTCGGGCTAAGAGATGAGCCCTGCGGTACTCCACAGCGGAGGGGGATCGCGGGGGAGTGGCTGTCATTCTCCCAGACTTGGAAGGAGCGGCCATCTAGAAAAGACATGAGCCACTTCAAGGCCGAGCCCCTTACTCCAATGTCTCTCAGGCGCTGGATTAAAACCTGGTGATTGACAGTGTCGAAGGCCGCACTGAGGTCCAGGAGGATCACTGCCACTGATCCTCCTGTATCCAGAATGCTTCTGGCCTTCTCCACTGCCGCCAGGAGGGCGGTGTCAGTGCCCTGGCCTGGGCGGAAGCCTGTCTGGGAGTTCCTAAGTAGGTTGTTGCTTTCTAGGAATAGTGATAGTTTTTTATTCACTAGCTTCTCCGTGATTTTACTGTTTCCTGGGAGAAGGGAGATTGACCTGTAGTTGGCTAGGTCCTGAGGGTCTAGTGAAGGTTTTTTCAAAAGACCTTTGACCTCCGCCGCTTTCCAGCTGGGAGGGACTACTCCCTGTGTAAGGGAGGCATTGATGAGGGATGTGAGAGGGGGGATAATAGTGGTGGACACTTTTTTCAGGAAGCGTAGCGGAGCCGGGTCGCTGGGGGAACCACTTTTATTTGTGGCCAGCGTCGCGGCAACCTCTTCCGTGGATACTGGGCCGAAGGTATCGAGTAGGGGTGTGGGGGCATCGGGGGAATGACTGTGGCTATGGGGAGAGTTGGGAGGGTCCCCGTCTGTGCGACCGACGTCGAAGGGGGGTAGGGATGCGAGAATTTTTTGGATTTTCTCGTCGAAAAAAGTGGCCAGTTTAATACATTTACTTTCCGCTGCTTTGGGGTCCAGGGGTTTCGCAGGGGGATCTGGGGCGTGAAGAAATTCTTTAAGAATGGAGAAGGTTTCCTGAGCAGAGCAGGACGAGTTTTTAATTCTATCTTTGTAGAATGAGCTCTTGGTTTTATGGAGCGCGCGTTTGTAAGTTTTTATGGAAGCCCGAAACATTTCTTTCTTGTCTGCTGTCTTGTCTTTCCTCCATGTGCGTTCATTTCTCTTGCATTCCTTCCATAGGAGATTCAATTCAGGGGTGTACCAGGGGGAGGGGTTAACTGTCTTGGTACGTTTAAGGGTGCTGGATCTCGGTAGGAGGCAATCCAGTGATTGGGTGAGCCATGTATTAAATTCAGTGTCGGCAGTAATGGGATTTTGATTGGGGGGGGTGTCTTCCCTAAGTTTGGCTGCCCATTCTTCAGGGACCAGTTTATGCCAGTGTCTGATAAGGGTTCTGATTTTGGGCGGTTGGGGTGGGGGAGTATTGATATGCCATTCGAAGGGGACCAGGAAGTGGTCAGTCCAGGGGAGGGGGAGGTGCGCGCGGGTATTAAGATCTTGAATGTTTGTAAAGATAGGATCAAGTAACTGTCCTTTGTCGTGAGTGCCCTGTGGGTTCTTTAAGCCGAGACCAATGGAGGAGATGTCCAGAAGAAGATCGGCTGCGTGAGTGTCGACTGGGTCCAGAAAGTGAAGATTGAGATCCCCTAATAAGAGGTAGTTAGAGGAAGTCGTAGATTCGAGAGTGACATGGTCAATGAGCTTGCTGGGGAACTCGGCGAGTTGGCCGGGGGGCGGTATACAAGCAGCCCCGACAAAGATGTTACTGGTGAGATTTGAATGGTGAAGTGGCAGCTTTCGCTCAGACGTGAGTCCCATGCTCTCCATGCCACTGGAATCAAGCTATCCAGGCTGATGAGGGCTGAAAGCCCGAAACCGGTCCTTGGATGCTTGTTTCCAGTCCAGGGAGGACCTGGCTTGGCAGTTCGGGCTGGACTGTTCCCATGGGGCACAGGGTCAAGACTGATTTGCATATGGCTGGGTTCAAACTGGAATGGCATGGTGAGCAAAAAAACGATGGATTTAGGCCCAGATCTCTGTACTGGGTTGAATGTATGACATTGTTCTGCATTCTGTCCATCACCTGTTGTTTTTTGCATTTGATTAATTGTGCCTAATTGGCCCTCTAGTGTATAAGAAGGTTGGAATCTTTCCATGCAGAAGTTGAATTTAGTATGTTGCATGGCATGATCGATCAGGGGTGTATACTCAATGTAAAAACTGACTAATGAGGGAATTAACGAGAGACTTACGATGGTGAAGTCCAATGTTGATTGGGCATGCGGGCCATAATAAGTTTTTTTCGGCGGTCGATTTTCCTTGGTCCTGCCATTCAGGACTCGCATGCCTTGATACTCAAGTACTGTAACTATTTGGATACCTAGTCGATCCTTTCGACTCCTCACCCCGCCTTGTGCCTGTTGAGGAACACACCAATACATATTGTCTGCTGTTAATATTTCATCTTCCTCCGGTGAAAATATCAGATTGGAATTAAAATCACCAGTTAATATGATATTCCAAGATGGCTCTGTGCTGTGAAGGCAAGTTATTACTTTGCATAGTTGAGCGCTTTTTATCTTTTTGACTCCCAGTTTCGGTTGAGTGTAGTAATTAATCAGGATAGTCGTTTGATTATTGGTAACATTAAGATCTGAAAATGTAATTAATTGAATGCTTGGGTCAGGGGATTTAAGCTGTTCAGAAATAATTTTTATGGCTGTTGACACATAGACTGTGAGGCCTCCTATGGCGAGCCATAGTTTTTACATTTTTCAGCAGCTACGGTATAATGGATGAGGCCAGCTAACGGGATGTCTTCTTGCAACCATGTTTCTTGCAAGGCGATTATATCGCAGTTGGCCCATTCATCTAAGGCTAATCCATCCTCTAACAATCTTTTAGCACCTGCAATATTCCATGATAGTACATGTATGCCATAATTTCCTGCGTAATCCACCTTAACTCTAACTAGGAAGCAATGCAGCGTCCTGCCAGCTAGCCAAGTACTCTCAATCCATTTTGGCACTGTCCTTCCTCTTGCGCTTTCCCTCACCTTTTCCTCCCTTTCTCACCTTCCTTGACCCCTTTTGTGCGCTTCAGATAGAGGACATATTGCACTGGCAAAAGACTGCATATATCTAGAGGATAATTACCAGTTAAGACTTTGTACATATATATATCATATAATGGAATATCTAACCAACGAATTCAATGAGAGTTAGAAGGTATAGTTCTGGAATAAGCATTAATATTCAAGGGATGACCAACTGAATCCAAATCCTTAATCTTTTCTTTCTATTGCAGATAGTCTACACTACTCATGTACAACAACAGAATCTAACTCAATAATACAGAAGAGAGGCTTGTACTCCTGTAATTTGCTGGTAGGGAACAACCTGATCTAGTATGAATTAACCATTGATACAAGTAGAGAATTGTTGTGGTATTTAAGTTTCTCTCCCTCTGTGTATTAGGCACCCTAAGGCTGAAGGAACCTCAACATAGAAGAATTCCTGGAAACACACTAAGGGGGGTAGCTGTTGGAGGAGTGCCTCTTCTCTTCTCTTCCCATTCGCCTTTTCCCCCCCTATTGGTGACGTTGCTATGCGAGAAGCGCAACGGCACCGGTGGGCGGGCATAGGGAGCAGCGGCTGTTTGCTCCTGTGAAGACTATTTGGTTCTGACACGCCATCTCATCCTCCTGCTTTAATAACCTCCGCATGCTCCCCAAGATCTACAGGTGGATCCTCACCAAAACAAGAAGAACGGTCACCGAGGCCCTCGTCTGCAGCAGGTTGGACTACGGAAATGCCCTCTACGCAGGAGCCTCAGCCAAACTCCTGAAACGACTTCAACGCATTCAGAACGCCTCTGCACGCCTGATCCTCAACATCCTTTGCTGCAGCCACATCACACCCCACCTGAGAGAATAGCACTGGCTCCCCGTCAACAAGAGGGTCACCTTTAAGCTCCTTTACCTACGCACACAAGGCACTCCACAACACCAGACCAGCATACCTCAACAGACGACTCAGCTTCTTCACCCCTAACCACCAGCTTCGCTCCGGCGACCTCGCCTTCGCCACAATCCCCCGCATCCGAAGAGCGACCTCCGGCAACTGATAATTCTCCCACCTCACCGTCAAGACCTGGAACACCCTCCCCATTCCCCTGCGGCAGACCCAAGACCTGCTGACCTTCAGAAGACTCCGCAAGACATGGCTTTTCAAACAGAAGCAGCATTCCCCCCCAGCGCCTTGAGACCCTCACTTGTAAGCAGTGTGCTTTACAAATGTTCTCATTGATTGATTGATTGACTTCAGCCCCCGTCAACCATATTACAAGTTTACTCTACGCCATGGTTTTCATGGCAGTGAGGCCTCAAGGAAAAGTGTGGCAGAGAAGTCAAAGTCAAAATCCACTTTATTCGATTATTTAAAATCATAACAGTATGCTATTCAATCACATATTAAAATCAGAAATACAAGGATAAATACAAATATTTACATAATATACAATTCATATCTACATACCACACAGAATTTATCAAGTGCAAACATTTCCAGGTTATCATACAAAATGTACACGCTTTCTATAGGTATTCTCAAAAACACAATGTTTTGGTTGGAATAGCGGTATATATCTTTCATCCGCCCCTACATTGTAGTTGTGGCAGTTATCATTGAATACCATAAGACGTGCTAGGTGCCTGCCTCATCCAGAGGCTCCTCTGGTTTCGATTTGCAGTGTCCAGAGATAGATTGAGGTGAGAATTACGATTGTAGGGACCCCAAAAAAAGAGAAAAATGAAAAATAAAAATTAAAAATTAGGTCTACACCCAAGTTTTTATTAATGGTGTGGATCTAATGATTAAAAAATGTATGGTACTTATATTAGACTGTGTGACTGGGTCTAAAAGTATGATTTCAAGAGTTGTGTCGACATGTTTAAGCCCCCTATGGCTCAACGGAGTCTGCAGGGCTTTCGTCAGGACTAAACAGACATACAAACATAGAGTAATTACTTACACATTTTGTGAAGTTACTTAGATGGCTAACTGGTAAATTTTTTCAGTGGCCATTCCAACTCTTTTAATCTAAAAGAGAAATAAGTGAAAAACAGTACTTTTAATGTCGTTAGATCATGTGTCATTAAGGCACCTGAGTACGTATTAATCTCTTAATAGAGTATTAAAAATACAGGATATTTCTGTTGTGGAGTTACAAGAAGGAACAACGTATGGCAAAAAAGACTGAGACGTAGAGGTAAGCAACTGAATAGCTGATATGGGTCCTGCCTCGAATGAGCGGACGGTTGGTCAAAAGTGATTGGTACAGAATGATATAGACATGTGTCAATGGCTGTGCAAAAAATGCCCAAAAATAGGAAAAAGATGTTAAGTTCTAGTATGTTGGAATACAACTGGCAATTCGTTATCGCGCTGCGAATGCAGTGCCAAAGTGATAAAGTCTCGATGGTATATTAAGAAACAGTACACTACTCCAAACGTCACTCATAATCTTAAGGGAACGTGATGTTGGTATAAATCACTGTTATTAGTATAGCGGAAGTGTGGGACTTGATGTGCAGGTTCCCCTTCGTGCAGAGAAACTTTAAACTCAAATAGCCTGTTGCGCTTGGCAGAAAAACTATTGCGCATATATTAAAGTCAAGAAAGGAGTAGCCTGGTGCGCTGGCGCTCTTACCTATATTTAGAATAAGAAGAGGCTCCGTCAGGGGTACAGGCTGTGTTCCAGCCACAGAGCTGTGAAGGGTAATGGGGATACGGGTTAGATACTAATCACCTTACCGCTGTTATTTGCTGAAAAACGGAGGGGGATAACGCTCGTCCGCCGCCATTACCCGCGTAGGAGAAAGCTTCCGCCTCTTGTGCTGACTCTGCCCCTGGACGTAGGGTCAGCGTCAGTGATACGTATTTAAAGTGAAAAACACGTGATAATGGAGAGCGAGAAAACTCAATCAACAACTAATAAGTGATGTTGATAGGTTCTTGATAGCGCATAAGTTAATGCTTGAATCAACAATAGTAATTTAGTAGTGAAAGTCATATTGTGAAAAAAGACTTTATCGATAACTAAGAGGCTGTGTTATTACGCTGAGAGCACGTGATGGTAGTGAGTTGAATGACAAAACTTTATCAACAAAATGTGAGCTTGGTTGATAGGTTCTTAAATAAACAATGTCGAAATCGACATTGGCGATTTACATAGATGGTAAAAGTTTTATTGTGAAACAGGTCAATAATGATACCTGAGAAGCTGTTATTATTGCGCTCAGGTGTAAAATAAAGTAAAGATAAAAATTATAGTAAAGATAAAAATATTTCAGTGTCCAAGTATTGAAGAGTTACATATCTCCATCTAAGACATGGCCCTTGAGAGGGAAAGAAAGGTTGTGCACTACTCTGTGCTGGTGTTATATGAACTTCAGAACTTCTGAAACATGGATTGAATACAGATCCACTGATTCGCTTGGTGGACTATTTTTGTGTAGCGAAATGGTGCCAGGGTATGTTGTCATTCAATCCCCAGACATGAGTGCTGAGGCGGTTTACCCACCTCTGCTCCTTTTCGTACAGTTTTTTCTCGGCGTTGTTTGTTTTATCTGTGAGCATTTCAATCACAGTCCAGCGTATGTCATCACAGGTGTGTCCTGCTTCGATGAAATGGGCACAGAGTTTAGTTGTCGATTTTTTGAGCCTGATGTTACTCCTATGTTCGCCAATGCGGGTTTTGATTTTGCGGCATGTCATCCAGATATAGATTTTATTACAAGGACAATTTGCCATGTAAATTACGTGGGTAGAGTTGCAGTTCGTGTGTTGACGCTGGGTCCATGTGAAATTCTCTGA
Organism: Lissotriton vulgaris; assembly: GCF_964263255.1. Classification (NCBI taxonomy): domain Eukaryota; kingdom Metazoa; phylum Chordata; class Amphibia; order Caudata; family Salamandridae; genus Lissotriton; species Lissotriton vulgaris. Next base: position 158,970,870 of record NC_141697.1, on the reverse strand, counting down.
GAGTTGTAGTTGTTTTGAATGAGTTGTATACTTGCAAGCTGTACAGTTTCCACATGGATAGTGACCTGTAACTGGAGCCATCGTGATATCTCTTGTTGGATTTTCCTGTTGTTTTTTCTTTGGTCGAGTGTGTACCAAAGTATCCCGCAGATTTTTAGTTCTTTTGTTTGCAAATCGGGGTTTGGGCCAATCGAATTTACCAGTCATCAGGATTTTCCAGTTTTTGTTTACCAATTTTTGCATTTCGTAGGTGGCTGGACAAAAAGTTGTTACACAAGTGACTAGATCTACCGGGGGTTCCTTTGGATGAATCTGCAGTAGACACGCTCTAGGTTGATTGTTGGCGCGTTTCATACATTTGCGGATGGTAGTCTGGGTATAGTCACGTGCTTTGAGTTTCTGACTTAGTGCCAGAGCCTGCTCTTTGTAGTCCTCTTTTTTGGTACAGTTTTGTTTGATTCTGAGAAACTGACTATATGGTAGATTGTCTTTTAGAGGTTTGGGGTGAAAACTTCTGTAAGAAAGTAAACTGTTTTTTGCAGTGGATTTGGTGTAAGTTTTAGTCTGTAGGATATTGTTCTCAGCAAAAATAGTCAGATCCAAAAAGTCAATGGTAGAATCATTTGCTGTGTAAGTGAATTTCAACCAAGGGTCACGCTCATTTAACCAATCGATAAAAAGTTTGAGGTCATTTTTGATGTCCCATATGAGGAGAATGTCATCTATATATCTCTTCCAGTATAATATACTGGAAGAGTACGGGTTGGAATTATTGAGTACATGCTGGTTCTCAAACTGACTCACATACAATCCCGCCACCGAAGGGGCAAAGGCACTGCCCATGGAAGTGCCATGGTTCTGTAGAAAAGGGAACAAATACGAACTGCCATCCATGGCATTATCATGACTGAATATTTGCGACACAAAACAGCACCAAGGGGCCTTTGGGTTAATAACGCACCAAGGATTTTTTTACATGATCTGGCATTCCGCAGAGACTGGTCTTCCATTTCATGGAAGTGCACTCTGGATTACCTTGTGCTGATCATTAAAACAGCTAAAAGACTGTCAGAAGCATTACTACAAGAGATCCAAATATTGGAAACTGAACTAAAAAAGGCATCAACCCACAGACACACAAAAAGAAATTGGAAGAATTAAATAAAGAGATGGACGAAACAAAGGAATTTCTTATGCAGAGTAAATTAGAAAAACTTGGCAAGGACCTCAAGAAATTTAGCCAAGAGAAAATGCATCCATACTCAAAAGAAGAGTACAACACCAATGATCTGGGTTCAGATAACGAATCTCTAGGCAGAACCTCTTCAAACAATTCAGTCAGCAGTTCTGAAGACTATAATCCTAAAAGAGGAGGGTTTTCTAACCGACACCAACGCCCCAGAAGGGGAAATAGGTGGCAAAGACCATATTACCCCAATATGAATATACCCTTCTTCCAACCTTACATGCCACAATATGGGAGCTGGATGGCACCATACAATTATGGGATGCAACAAATGCAACAAATGCCTCCAATGGAAAATCATCAACCAACGGAACATCAAAACCAGCTACAACAACAACAGCCTTTTTTAGGCCGGGGCCAGAACCAACAAAGAGGAAGAAAAAAGACTCTGGCATGGCAAGACCAACAAAGAAACATATTGACCAGGAGTATGGCAACAGCTCAACCGAGCACCAGCGAGAACAACAAACATTAATAGTCAACCTTGCCGAGATTGAACTGACAGACGACCAAATAAAAGTTCTAAATAAAGGCCTAGGATTCGTTCCCACCCCTTCTTTCGATTCATTTAAACTTAAATGTGAACTAGCAGAATTCTGCCGTGTCCTGAAACTGAAAGCTTTCTTTGCTGGTACCCCACCACCACCCACTGAAGGAGACACCAACTTAAAAAAGAAATCCACCTTCAACCCACCCTCTGGGAGTGTCCCGCCCGAGATTCTTACTTTCGAGCAAGCTCTACTTAAAGGCATAGATGCCATGGAACAAAAGATGAAGACCCCCTTCCAAAATTTGAGTAACAATGAACGTGAAGCACTCAAAACTCTGGAAGAGAACGAGGACATAGTGATCAAACCCGCGGATAAGGGGGGAGGGCTTGTTATCCTTAGCAAAGAAGGGTACAATCAACAATGTTTAACCCTCCTTTCAGACATAAAGTTCTACACAAAGATCACAGAAGATCCCACCGAGAGACTCCATAATACCATCTCTATGATGGTTTTTGAAGCTGAAACTAATGGATGGATATCTGGAAAAGAGGCTGACTATCTCGTGGCAAAGGAACCAAAGACACCGTATTTTTATTCACTCCCAAAAATACATAAAACCAAAAATCCCCCACCAGGACGACCAATTGTTGCTGGTATAGGTTCCTTATTGGAACCTTTGTCAAAATTTGCGGATGAATATTTGAAGCCTTTGGTTCAAAAAACACCTACCTACTTAAAAGATACAAGAGACTTGCTTTTACAGATTTCTGACATTCACTTTGATCAGAATTCCATGTTGATGGTGGGCCTTGACGTGGAAGCATTATATACAAGTCTCCCACAAGACAACACTCTTCAGATGCTTGAAGATGTACTATTTCAAGAAAACTGGAGTTTCCAAACCCCGAGACATTTCATCTTACAATGCTGCCAATTAGCGCTCAAAGAAAAATTATTTGAATATGATGGAGTGCTATATCTACAGAACCATGGCACTTCCATGGGCAGTGCCTTTGCCCCTTCGGTGGCGGGATTGTATGTGAGTCAGTTTGAGAACCAGCATGTACTCAATAATTCCAACCCGTACTCTTCCAGTATGTTATACTGGAAGAGATATATAGATGACATTCTCCTCATATGGGACATCAAAAATGACCTCAAACTTTTTATCGATTGGTTAAATGAGCGTGACCCTTGGTTGAAATTCACTTACACAGCAAATGATTCTACCATTGACTTTTTGGATCTGACTATTTTTTCTGAGAACAATATCCTACAGACTAAAACTTACACCAAACCCACTGCAAAAAACAGTTTACTTTCTTACAGAAGTTTTCACCCCAAACCTCTAAAAGACAATCTACCATATAGTCAGTTTCTCAGAATCAAACGAAACTGTACCAAAAAAGAGGACTACAAAGAGCAGGCTCTGGCACTAAGTCAGAAACTCAAAGCACGTGACTATACCCAGACTACCATCCGCAAATGTATGAAACGCGCCAACAATCAACCTAGAGCGTGTCTACTGCAGATTCATCCAAACGAACCCCCGGTAGATCTAGTCACTTGTGTAACAACTTTTTGTCCAGCCACCTACGAAATGCAAAAATTGGTAAACAAAAACTGGAAAATCCTGATGACTGGTAAATTCGATTGGCCCAAACCCCGATTTGCAAACAAAAGAACTAAAAATCTGCGGGATACTTTGGTACACACTCGACCAAAGAAAAAACAACAGGAAAATCCAACAAGAGATATCACGATGGCTCCAGTTACAGGTCACTATCCATGTGGAAACTGTACAGCTTGCAAGTATACAACTCATTCAAAACAACTACAACTCTCAGAGAATTTCACATGGACCCAGCGTCAACACATGAACTGCAACTCTACCCACGTAATTTACATGGCAAATTGTCCTTGTAATAAAATCTATATCGGGATGACATGCCGCAAAATCAAAACCCGCATTGGCGAACATAGGAGTAACATCAGGCTCAAAAAATCGACAACTAAACTCTGTGCCCATTTCATCGAAGCAGGACACACCTGTGATGACATACGCTGGACTGTGATTGAAATGCTCACAGATAAAACAAACAACGCCGAGAAAAAACTGTACGAAAAGGAGCAGAGGTGGGTAAACCGCCTCAGCACTCATGTCTGGGGATTGAATGACAACATACCCTGGCACCATTTCGCTACACAAAAATAGTCCACCAAGTGAATCAGTGGATCTGTATTCAATCCATGTTTCAGAAGTTCTGAAGTTCATATAACACCAGCACAGAGTAGTGCACAACCTTTCTTTCTCTCTCAAGGGCCATGTCTTAGATGGAGATATGTAACTCTTCAATACTTGGACACTGAAATATTTTTATCTTTACTATAATTTTTATCTTTACTTTATTTTACACCTGAGCGCAATAATAACAGCTTCTCAGGTATCATTATTGACCTGTTTCACAATAAAACTTTTACCATCTATGTAAATCGCCAATGTCGATTTCGACATTGTTTATTTAAGAACCTATCAACCAAGCTCACATTTTGTTGATAAAGTTTTGTCATTCAACTCACTACCATCACGTGCTCTCAGTGTAATAACACAGCCTCTTAGTTATCGATAAAGTCTTTTTTCACAATATGACTTTCACTACTAAATTACTATTGTTGATTCAAGCATTAACTTATGCGCTATCAAGAACCTATCAACATCACTTATTAGTTGTTGATTGAGTTTTCTCGCTCTCCATTATCACGTGTTTTTCACTTTAAATACGTATCACTGACGCTGACCCTACGTCCAGGGGCAGAGTCAGCACAAGAGGCGGAAGCTTTCTCCTACGCGGGTAATGGCGGCGGACGAGCGTTATCCCCCTCCGTTTTTCAGCAAATAACAGCGGTAAGGTGATTAGTATCTAACCCGTATCCCCATTACCCTTCACAGCTCTGTGGCTGGAACACAGCCTGTACCCCTGACGGAGCCTCTTCTTATTCTAAATATAGGTAAGAGCGCCAGCGCACCAGGCTACTCCTTTCTTGACTTTAATATATGCGCAATAGTTTTTCTGCCAAGCGCAACAGGCTATTTGAGTTTAAAGTTTCTCTGCACGAAGGGGAACCTGCACATCAAGTCCCACACTTCCGCTATACTAATAACAGTGATTTATACCAACATCACGTTCCCTTAAGATTATGAGTGACGTTTGGAGTAGTGTACTGTTTCTTAATATACCATCGAGACTTTATCACTTTGGCACTGCATTCGCAGCGCGATAACGAATTGCCAGTTGTATTCCAACATACTAGAACTTAACATCTTTTTCCTATTTTTGGGCATTTTTTGCACAGCCATTGACACATGCCTATATCATTCTGTACCAATCACTTTTGACCAACCGTCCGCTCATTCGAGGCAGGACCCATATCAGCTATTCAGTTGCTTACCTCTACATCTCAGTCTTTTTTGCCATACGTTGTTCCTTCTTGTAACTCCACAACAGAAATATCCTGTATTTTTAATACTCTATTAAGAGATTAATACGTACTCAGGTGCCTTAATGACACATGATCTAACGACATTAAAAGTACTGTTTTTCATTTATTTCTCTTTTAGATTAAAAGAGTTGGAATGGCCACTGAAAAAATTTACCAGTTAGCCATCTAAGTAACTTCACAAAATGTGTAAGTAATTACTCTATGTTTGTATGTCTGTTTAGTCCTGACGAAAGCCCTGCAGACTCCGTTGAGCCATAGGGGGCTGAAACATGTCGACACAACTCTTGAAATCATACTTTTAGACCCAGTCACACGGTCTAATATAAGTACCATAAATTTTTTAATCATTAGATCCACACCATTAATAAAAACTTGGGTGTAGACCTAATTTTTAATTTTTATTTTTCATTTTTCTCTTTTTTTGGGGTCCCTACAATCGTAATTCTCACCTCAATCTATCTCTGGACACTGCAAATCGAAACCAGAGGAGCCTCTGGATGAGGTAGGCACCTAGCACGTCTTATGGTATTCAATGATAACTGCCACAACTACAATGTAGGGGCGGATGAAAGATATATACCGCTATTCCAACCAAAACATTGTGTTTTTGAGAATACCATAAATCTATCCAAAAGTTGAGATTTGTTACAAGTGTCCATTTCACACCTGATAACCTACATATCTACCCAGGGGAAGCAAGTGGACACTTATTCCTCCTCCCTATCTTGATTACTTATCACGCTTTCTATAGGTCAACATGTAGTAACCGGGGGTTAATAATCATATATATACTCAATAAAGTCTTTAAAATGTATTTTAGTCAGAATATGTTTCCTCTAATTGCCTAGCTTTTTTATTACGGATGGATGCTACTAGGAAGTTTGCTACCCCAAACATAACAGCAGAGGATTCCATTAACTGTAAGTATAGTAAAACAGGTTTTACTTGTATGAAACCCCTGTTTATCAGCAATGGTGTAATAAACTTTTTCCTTACCTCTGTATAAAAAGGACAGAAAAACACAAAATGCATCGTGTCCTGGTATGAATGATAGTCACATTTGCAGGGAGCGGCTTCCTCTGGTTTACTCCACTCCCTATAGTTACCCAGTAACACATGCGATTGATTGAAACGGAATTTGGTAAGCAGCCAACGATGAAAGGGTTTGGTGACAATTGTCAAGTATGGTTGGATAGACATTGTCACTATCAACAGATAATGAGCCCTCACTGTAGGTTTGCATAGTTCTAATGCTTCGCGATCCAATTCCCTTGATTTTATAAAATTGTTTTTTACCCAGTTAATATTAGCTTTAATTAGACTTTCTGGGTTGGAATAGATCTCAGGGAGCCCAAGATAATTATATATCGATTTAATATAAAACAACCATTTTATTTCTGCCACTTTGTCAAGGGCCATACAATCCTTAATAATCTTGTGATTCAGAGTTAGGTTGGGGTTTATCCAAGTTCTTATCCATTGCAGGATAGGTGCCATGTTCAAGTAATCTGAGATATATCCCATCCCTAGCTCAAGGTGTACAGCAAAACTGGCGGTTGACTGGGGGAGACTCAAAAGAGCTCGCAAAAATGTATTTTCCTCCCTCTGTATGAGGGTTGTGTCCTTATAGCCCCATATTGTGGCAGAGAAGAAAGAAAGGGGGCCCTTCAGGATCCCCTGTTGCCTCTGTGCAAGGGGATACATGCAAGGGGGTGCATGGTGTGCCACCTGTCTGCATGCACCCCCAGTTCCTGTAGGGCATGGACCTATCAGTCCATGCCTGCACGAACCTACACTGGTGTTCCCATTGCGGTTCCTAATACAGCTCTACTATGAGCCTTTAAACAGGCTCAGTTGTGGGCCAGCAGTTCCAGGACCGCCCAACCTGGATTCCAGTCAGAATCCGGCAGGCAGTCTAATTATGGCTTTGGCTGAGTGGGAGCAGGGCGCTGTCATGGCAGCCCGCTCCCGCACCGCCAAAGTCATAATAAGGGCCGTATTGTCTTTGACAATGCTTGTCTGAAGGAGTTAATCATTAGAAGGATACAGTGACAATCCTGCTCGGGCTTCAGGGAACAATGGCAATAAGAAACCAAGGGCCATAGTTATCAAGTAGGTGTGTCGCACTTGTGCCATGCAGTGGGGTGCAAAATCAACGTGACCATTAAGGGCCTAATTACGAGTCTGGCGGTCCACTGAGCGCCAGACTCGTGGAGGAGCGGTCTTGGTGCTCTCCCAACCGTCCTATTACAATTAGGGTAGTCAAACTGACATTGCCCACCATCATCTTCAGGGAACCACAGTTCCATGGCAGTGTTGCGGCAGTCAGGAGGCCGCAATATGCTTGGTGGGACTGCCACGGTCCCCAAGGCATATTGCAAATTTTCTCTCCACCGCGGTTTTCATGGTGGTTCCATTGCCATGAAAACCATAGCAGAGAGGAAAAAAGGGATCCCTGCAGGGCCCCCTGGTGCATCACACCATGTGGATGCATGCCGGGGGGCACAACATGTATTCATGCATAGCATGTACTGAACAGTTCATGCCGTGCAGGAACTCTTTTGGGCGTTCCCATTGCGGTGCCCAGTTTCAGGCCACTGCCATGGGAACATAAAAAAAAGCCCACCAGACACAAGAATTAGTCGTAATTGGGGGGGGTGGTCTGACCATGGGATTGGCCAAACTCGTAATCAGGCCCTAAGTGCGATTTATCAAGCCACGCAAGGCCACCTTGCATGACCCTGAATGGCTTGATAAATCTGGAGTAATGCAACACAGCTCAAATCACTGTGTTGCGTTACTCTGCCCCAGGGAGGTGCTCCATGGGTGGTGCATAGGTGCATGGATTTTGATGCAGTTCCAAATGTACCACCTGGGAATGTGCCAACACTGCTTTGCCTTCCCAGGTGAGGTGTGCGTAGGAGAAATATGTTTATTTCTCCTCAATCTTTCCTCTTTCTATGAATAGAGAAAGAGGAAAAAAGCCTCAGTGAATTGTTTTTGTGCAGGAAGGTGCTCCTTCCTGCACAAAACAACCCTGCTTATAACACAGGCACCATTGCACCATGGTACTAGGATTCCTGCATTAGTGTTAGGCAGCACATTGCGCGTCCGCACTGGGAAAAGACAGGAATGTGCTGTAAAATGTTAAGTACGGAGCATTCCTTTCCCTGCCACACAGCGCAGCAGAGTGGTGTGCTGGTCTGCCAAGCATGACTATTTGATAAATATCCCCCCAAGTCTACATTGTTCTGGCCTTATCTTTTCAAAATAAATGTGCAGCATCGTTCTTGATTGGTTCGCTCTAAATTACAGATAACCAATTTGGCTGCCTGTGCCACAACTTCATTCAGTGCTAATAATTAGACCTTGTTTTATTCTACAACACATGCCCATGATTTACCATCCTTTCAACTTTTTACCATGGGTCACTTTCTTTTTAAAAATAGTACCCCAGAGACCATGCATATATTAACCCTTTGGGTGCTCATGATGAAAGGAGGGCGATACCCAAGCAGGGATCTACCCACTGGCACCACGGAGGGGGGAGCGGCCCCTTGGGCAAGGGCCTTTGCTCCCCCCATAGTTTTTTTTACCACAGACAGTCTTTCTGCCCCCCTTGGGGAGCAGATGGGGCAGTAGCCCACAATCTGCCCCCGGGAGGCAGAAAGCACCCTAGACGCCAGGGATTATTTTGTTATAGGCCTGGGATGGGGGCTGCCCAGAATGGGCATCCCAATGCCACCACCCTACCCCCCCCCAAAGAAGGCAAAAATCTTTATGCCCCCTCAAGGAGGCAGATGGGGCAATAGTCTCTGATCTACCCGCCCGGGGGCAGAAAGCCCACTAGGCACTAGGGTTTATTTTTTATATGTAGGGGTGGGGGATGCCCAGAATGGGCAAACCAATGCCCCACACCCCAAAAAAATGGTATAGTCTTTCTGCCACCCCTGGGAGGCAGATGGGACGATAGCCCTTTATCTGCCCCCCGGGGCAGAAAGCCCGCTAGGCACCAGGGTTTTCTTTTCTCCAAAATTAGCCACAGTCTTTCTGCTCACCAGGAGGCAGATTGGGGCAGTAGCCCCTAATCTGCCCTGGGGGGGCAGGCTGAAAGCTCACAAGGCGCTAGGGATTTGTTTTTATAGCGTTGGTGGCTGCCCAGAATAGGCATGCCAATGAGCCCACCCCCAAAAAAATTGCCAGTCTTTCTGCCTACACGGGAGGCAGATAGGGGCAAAAGCCCAATAGGCATCAGGGAATATTTTCTTTTTTAAATTCAGGGGTGTGGGCAGCCAGAGTCTTTCTGCCCCCCATGAGATAGATGGGGCAGGAGCCCCTGATCTGCCCCCCCCCCAGGGGGCGGCAGAGAGCCCACTAGGCACCAGGGATTACACTGGCCCATTTTATGCATGGGGGCTGCACATTTTTCTCACATTTCAGTGATGGAAAGTTCTTGAATCTGCGTGGATACACAAAATTCCACCCACCCCGCATTCCCCAAAGTCTTCTGAGAAAAATGCTACTTCACTTGTGTGGGTAGGGCTAATGCCTGCGACAGGAAAAGGTCCAAAACGCAATCTGGACACACCACATTTTTACAGTGAAAACTAACCCCTGTTTTTGCAAAGGGCCTAGTTGTGAATTTTGAACCCTAGCTCTTTGGGCATTTAGGAAAACCTAGCAAACCTTTACATTTTTGAAAACTAGACACCTAGGGGAATCCAGGATGGGGTGACTTGTCTGACTCTCAACAGGTTCTGTTACACAGAATCCCTTGCAAACCTGAAACCTTGGTTCCCCAAAGTCTAATGAGAAAAATGGCACCTCACTTGTGTGAGTAGACCTAGCGCCCATAAAAGAAAACAACCCAAAAATGTAAAGTGGACACACCACATTTTTACAGTGAAAACTGGCCCATTTTTTGCAAAGTGCCTAGCTGTAGATTTTGAACCCTAGCTCTGCCGGTACCTAGGGAATCCTAGCAAACCTATACATTTTTTAAAACTAGACACCCAGGGGAATCCAGGATTCCCCTGTCAAGGAAGCTGTGTATTCTACCTAAGGCCCAAGCTATAGAATGCGGCTCCACTGTCACTGAGATCTTCAGTCTCTATCAATTTTTGTAAACACCTAAAAACCTGGCTGGTCCGAACAAATATCTCATTATTACTGTGAGGAAGTAATGTGTAGGGCACAGCGTTGGGAAACCCATTACAGGTAGTTGTGCACTTCTTAAAACCCTAATAATAATAATAATAATAATAAATCATGAAAGCTCTTTGACGCATGTTCCCTCATCTAGGTTATACACTGAAACTACAAGCCACTATCACACTAGTCATGTCTTGTGTAAACAGTGCAAATGGTGTTCACCTAGGGGCCACACTCTTCCTACTCTGAAAACTGCAAATGATCCAAAATGCAATGGTAGAACTGCTGCCACACCCTAGTGAATGGACACACCTTGTTAGTATTCCAAACAATTCCCTGGCTCCTAATAGTATGACACACCACCTTCAAGGCACTCTGCACCATTCAGAAGGCCATCCACGGCTATTCATCCAAGCTAAGTTTCAAAGATGTACATAAAAAAACTGCCTATTTTAGACTCACACCTTGGCTAATTGCCCCTCCCCCTCAAAGGAAACACATGGTTGAACCTCCTTCTTCATACAAGCCACAAAACTATCAACAAAAAATTCTGCCACCACCCTCCAAAGTGGGGTCATGAAAACACCCAAGATCCCCTGAAATTTTCAGAAGAAACTAAGGGCCAGATGTAGGTGGCCCAATACCGGTCGGTAACTGCCGAAATTACCGAATTTCGGCCTTTACCGACTGGTATTAAGCATTTGGGATGTAGGTGGCCTAAATTGCAAATTCGGTAATTTACTGATTCGGTATTTTAAGGAATCGGTATATTACTGATTCCTTAAAATACTGAATCGGTAAATTACCAAATTTGCAATGTAGGGAGCACTCAAATTAGTGCTTTTCCCATTTTAGGATTCGTTATTTACCACCAACTATAAGTTGGTGGTAAATAAGGAATACCTTTGAAAATGCAAATCTGTGCATTTTCAACTGTGCCATGTGGCAGACATACATGCCCTAAGGGCATGTATGTGTGCCACATCTGCCAACAAGCACGATTCAGGGGTGCAACAGGGTGTCAAAGTGACACCCTGGCACCCTTGAATGTTTCCCCCATTTTACCGAATCGGTATTTACCGATTCGGTAATTCCCATTTATTCCTATGGGCCTGGAGGCCCATAGGAATAAATGGCAATTACCGAATCCGTAAATACCGATTCGGTAAATACCGAATCTTACAGATTCTGTCATTTTTACCGAAAATGTATCTACATCCCATTTACCTATTCTTAAATACTGAATCGGTAAAATTCTGTATTTCAGAATAGGTAAATTGGGATTACCTACATCTGGCCCAATGTGTTTTATCACATTTGTCCAAGCTTGAAGGACATCTAGCTCTTTTGCAGGAATCACATCTCATAGTAATTGAATCCTTAAAGTTGAAAAGGGGATGGGAAGGTGAAATTTTTTTCTCACCAGGAGATGGCAAACAAAATGGTATTATAACTCTTTGTCATAAGTCACTTTCTGTTAAATTGCTTTCTCAAGTCTCTGATGATAATAGAAGATGGTTATATACTAAATTGTTGATTGGGAATGCTTCAATTTCTTTATTTAATATATATGCTCCCACGGTTGGCCACCCCTCTTTTTTGGCCCAATCTGTCTCAGCAAATTATGCAAACCGTGGACGTTAATTTCATGTTAGCAGGGGATTCCAATCAGGTTTTTTCCCCCTTTTTAGACCGTAGCTCGTCGGTCTCTTTCATACCACAAAAAGCACATACATTTTTGTTCAATCTATTCAACAATGTAAGCTTATTGATCCCCGGAGACTTTGTAATCCCACCCTCAGAGAATATACTTACTATTCTCCAGTTCTTCAGACTCAATCACGAATTGATAATTTTTTTATATCACATATTATCTCCCAATCCTTAAGAACTGTGGATATATGTTCATTCTAATATCTGATCATGCCCCTCTCTCCTTTCAATTAGATATCTTGCAGGAGCCCAATCTGCCTAAATGTTGGTGTTTTAATAATTCTCTCCTTTTAGACCCTATTTTTACTTAATCTTTTTTGTCCTTTTTTAATGAATATTTTACCTTCAATCAAACAGATAACTTACCTTCTTCTGTCATTTGGGATGCGTTTATAGCAGCTGCTCATGATTTTAATATTGGTTACGTCTCCAAAAAGCGTAATGCTTCATGTAAGCATGCCAAACAACTTCTAGCAAAGATAAAGACATTGGAACATCCCGACTATTCTTCTAAATCGAAAGATTGTTTATCTGAGCTCAATTTTTTTTGTTTGAATATTTTTATTGAGATATCAACAAAATTAAATGCAATACAGAGGAATAGTTTGAGGAGGGTAAAAGAAAGGTTAGACGTGTGAGATATATCAATTGAACATATACAGCTATAACATTATACAGTACGAGCTTCTCATGCCTTTGCTGTTGATATTGAAGAGGAAAAACAATATATAAATCATAGAACAGTTCCTCATGGTGCTTCATATTGAAGAGTGTTGCCTGTCTCCATAGAGCCACGGACCATCCACTAAAGGGGAGATGGCGTTCAATAACTGAAGTGGTGTCATATGTCATGAGGTGGTGGCTCATTACGTGAGGTAGGTGTGTGTCCCACGGGATGTCATAGGGGCAGGTCATTGCTCGGATTTCTTGGAAATGTAGCATAGCCCATTTATGTGTGTCGGTGGGGACCCAGCATCATTCACATGTGGGGCCCGTCTCGTCTCATTCGATGTCAATAAGGCCCTTTGTGTGAAGCGTCTCCTCATAGAGAGGCATGCGGTCTGTGGACCATTAGAGGAGATACCGCATTTCTTGTGTCACAGTGTATTGTGACCTGTTGTGTTGTCGCGTCTAGTAAGGAAGTTTTAAGAATATCACCAACTTGGCTAACTGGGGGGGAGAACATGTTCATGTGTGTCTTCATATGTAGGTCATTGCTCTCAGATACGGGGGATGTGTCGCCGGTGTGGGTGGCTGTGTCTGCAGCATGGTCACAGTGGGGTATCGGTTGAGGGTGGCGCGCACGGGGGGTGGGTCAGATTTGCTTGCCGGTGATGTACGAGCGTTACTCCGTGACATGTGCGTGTGGTGTCGTCCTCCTCCGAGGCTCGGTCACCTCCCTCAGGCGCACCACCGCCTACCACATCCGCTATTACAATTGTGCACTATCTATTTGACGACTATGTGAGTCCCTGACGAAGGCATGCCTGTCGGAACGATTTGAGTACATCATCCCAGGGTGTTGCTATTGGTATGGCTCTCAGTCTCGCTGTTTCCTCTCTGTGTAGGGTTGTGCTCTCCGCTGCCGCCCAGTTATTAAGGGAGGTGCACCAGTATTGGAGTTGCGGCGGGTCTCTACTCTTCCAGCATTTGGTAATAAGTCGCTTGGCAGTGATGAACCCGAGGTCCCAAAATCTGGTGTGGATCTTGGTCTGTTTTGTTCGCTTAAACAATCCCAGCAGACAAGCCTCCCAAGTGTGTGGCATTTCTGCGCCGGTCCCCTTCGTCAATAAGGACGTAATGCCTTGCCAGTATGTGTGGAGTCTAGGACAGATCCAGAGCATGTGTAGGATGTCCGCATTCGTCAGTGAGCAGCGTGGGCATGCGGACGTGTCTAACACGAAATACTGATTAATTTTGTCTGGGGACAAGTAGGCCCTATGCATGATATAGAATTGTATAAATTTAAAACGCGAGTTGCGTGGGATGTGAGTGGGTCCCTCTAGAATTTTCTCCCATTCCTTGTCTGTCCAGTCTCTGTCCCTATCAGCTGCCCACTTATGTCTCAGTGGCTGGAGGGTACAGGCTGTGTGTGACAACAATGCTAGCGCCAGCCAATGTATCACGTGCGACCCGCTTCCCATGATATGCAAATACTGCACCAGCAAATGCATCTGTGGTTACTCAGTCATGTCTCCCCAGGCTTTCGTGTACGTACGTATCAGGGACGCATGTAATAGGAACTGTCCTGCTGGTAGGTCTGTGTCCGCCGCTAACCTGTCAAACGGGAGGAGGGTGCCCTCCGCATAGAGATCTGCAATCGTGTCTATCCCGACCTGTCCCCACCGTTCTAGCGTGGACTCTGTTACGATCCCACCATCTCTAGGAGTACCCAACAGTGGAAGTGCAGGGGCATAAGGTGTCACCGCCCGAGTGAGTCGCAAGCTACGCATGTAACACTTAAATGCTACTGCTAAGTGCAGCTGTGTCGGTTGAGGTGGTTTGGCCAGGGGATGAAACAATGTAAGTGCTTGTGTGTGGGTCAGGGTCGATGTATCGGAAGTCGTGTCCCTCAAGTTATCCCCACCCAGCCATCCAACCACCCATTATAACTGTGCTGCCAGGTAGTAGAGTTCCTGATTGGGAACTGCTAGTCCTCCCATTGCCACCGGTGCGTAGAGTTTCGCCAGTGCCACTCTCGGTCTACCGGTATTCCAAATGAGCGCTCTAATCATGGTTTCCAGTTCTCGGAAGATGCGGCTTGGGACGTATACAGGTATATTGGAATAGTAGTACAGTAGCCTAGGCAGTACGATCATTTTTGTGAGGGTCACTCTGCTAGGGACATTGAGGCTATTTGTGCCCGTAGGGAAGAGATGGCTCTGACCAGATTACCCTCCAATACATCTGCAGGGGACCGGTAGATATGTATGCCTAAGTACCGGAATGTGGTAATGTACCAGGCCAGTTGTGTCCCGCCAAGTTGTACTTCACACTCTTGCATTTCTGGATTGAAGGAATATACCCCGGATTTACCCCAATTAACTCTGAGCCCCGAAAAGGCTGCGAAGGCGTCCAGAGTGTCTGTGAGTATTTGTGGTACTTGCATGAGGTCCTTAATATACAGAAGTAGGTCATCTGCATATAGCGAGACCGCATGCGTTCCATCTATTAATGGGATGCCCCAGATCTCACTCTGACTTCTTAGCAGTTCCGCCAGAGGTTCCATCGCTAGGGAAAAAAGCAGTGGCGACAGAGGGCAGCCCTGCCTCGTGCCCCTCCTAACTCTGATGGCTGCGGACAATAGGGCGCTGGTGCGGACCCGTACTGTGGGCGTTAGGTACAGTAGGCTAACCATGTCTATGAAGGCATCCCCCAGCTCACATTTCTGCATCACCGCCCGAAGGTAGAGCCATTCCACTGAATCAAATGCTTTTTCTAAATCGAGCACTAAGCATCCCGACCGCGGCCATCGCTTCACTGCGTACTCTTGCACTCTGAATAATCGACGGATATTGTATGAGGTGCTCCTTTTGGGCACGAACCCGTTCTGGTCGGCATGTACCAGTTTAGGTAAGAGGGGGCCCAGTCTCTGCGCTAGGGTGGACACTAGGATTTTATAATCTGTATTTAGGAGTGCAAGGGGTCGTACGACCCTAGTTGCTTCCCGTCTCTGCCTGGTTTTAGGAGGGAGACCAGGGTTGCCTCATTGAGCGTGGGCGGGAGCGAGGAATCCTCTATTGCCCTCTCATACATTCAGATCAGCTCCGGGATCAGCAAGTCCGAGGAGGCCTTGTAGAACTCCGCCGGTAGTCCGTCCGGGCCTGGGGACTTGCCATTGGAGAGCGCAGTGATGACCACACGGAGCTCCTCCGGTGTTATGGGGGCTGCCAGGTCTTCGCGTTGGGCGTCTCGCAGTGCAGGCAACGGTATGTGTGTCAGATAGTCGGTTATGTCTAGAGTGGAAGTTTGTAGGTAGGAGCAGTACAGTGCATCATAATGAGTGATGAATGCATCATGTATTTCGTTTTGTGTGTATAGCATGTCGCCCTCGCCGCTTTGTATCCCCGTCACTGGTGTCATTCGGTCCTCCCTGCTGATCAGCTAGACAATAGTTTGCCAGGCTTATCGACCTTACTGTGTGTGCGGGTCGAATGGGCCGCATAGTTGAGGCAGCGCAGCCTTTCCACCAATCGCTCCTGTTCTGCCTGAGCTTCCAATACGTGCCCTCCACTTCCCGTGTCCGCCGTTTGCTCGTTATGTATGAGGCCTGCCTCAACCCTGACTAGATCTTTTTCTAGTTGCCTCCAAAAGTTCACCTGTGTACCTAGACAGTGGCTCCGTATCACGACCTTGAAAGCGTCCCATTCTATCTGGGGGGTGGACGCCGTGTCAGTGTTGTCTTCAAAGTAGTGAACTATTTGTGCGAATAAGGAATCGCGGAATGGGGAGTCGAGCAACAGGTCGGGCTGTAGCCTCCAGGTGGGTACAGGGGGGTGTGTGTGTGTGCCCATGTGAGGTCTAAAATGTGCGGATTGTGGTCCGAATGCGTGTGACCCATATAGTAAGTGACAGTCACTTGTGGGAGCAAACCAGAAGACAGCATGTATCTGTCCAGCCGCACATGCAGATCATGCGCACCCGAGTAGTATGAGTATACCCGGGCATCCGGGTTACGATACCGCCATGCGTCACACAGATTCCATTGCGTGGCCCAGGCAGTGAAGGCTTTCATGGATCCCAGCACAGGTGCGCTCGGTAAGGGCGGGAAGGAGCGATCCAGTGCAGCGTCTAGGACGCAATTGCAATCACCTCCCAATATCCATGGGAGGCCATGCCATGGGGATAAGATAGTAGAGAGGTTCGTGAGGAACCCCTGCTGGTCTGTATTAGGGGCATATAATGACGCTAGCACTACAAGGCGCCCATCCAGCCTTTCCCTCACTACAACCAGTCTTCCTTCCTTGTCAATGTAGGAATGTTCCATCTCGAAGGGGGTTCCCGGTCTTACCCATATTAGTGTGCCCCTGGCATAGGAGGAGTAACCTGTAGCGTATAGCTGAGCATGACATCTGCGACGCGGTGTGTGTACCTCTGTGTCAGTCAAGTGCGTCTCTTGTAGGAGTGCAATCTGGACTCGGTGTCTCTTCAGATAAGCGTATATTTGGTATCTACGTGAAGGTGTGTATACCACGCACATTCCATGTGCAGAGTTTAATCACTGCCATTGAGCCTGTTCAAGTAATCCCCGCCTCCCTCCAGTCCGACACCACCAGCCCCGCTGCAAAAGCTCCGCTTCGCAAAGGTCCCCACATTCGCATATTGAGAAGACAATCATGATTACCTGCATTGAAGACAGAGGGATACAGTAAAACAATAAACGTTGCAACTAGTGCTGCTAAACTTGAATAACAATCATGGGGAACAATACCAAAAGGTCGACTGTGAAACGCGCAGACGTCCAAACAATCTATCGAGACAGTCAACATTAAGTCTAGGGGGGTGCCTGCCTGCCGAGCAGGGCTAGTGTGTCCTAACCAATAGACAGATGTGAGTATGTGCTCTCCCTCACGGGGAAGTGGATAGTGGGCACAGCCGGCCCAGTAGTGTGTCAGATGGAGATCGTGGCAGCGCGACGGCCCACGCTGCTCCTGCCCCCGGGATATGTTAGCCGTCTGCAGTGATTTCGCAGTTCTGTAAGGTTCATTATACCAGGGGAGCTGGTCGGCCGGGACCCTCCGACCAACGCAGTCACGTATTCCGGCAATCCCTTCGTCCGCCAGCAGCCATATAATCTGGGGCAATACTCACTGCGTCTTCTGTTCGGCAACCTGCTGTCCCAGTGGCGGCTCCCTGTGTGCCGTCCCAGTACAGACAGTCCGCCAGAGCCAGACACAGCCAGCCGCAGAGGCCCCCTCCATTAGGTGCCCCGGACTGGCATGGAGGAAGAAAGAAGGGGGGGAGAGGCAGGTCGGGCACTCAACCAAACAGGTCCGCCGTCTGTGGTGTGACGTCTGGAAGGTCCGATGATATCTGAGAATCCGGTAGCCCATAAATTGCCTCATCATCACTAGGCAGGGCTTGAGGGCTGGTTGTGGGAATCGAGTGTGGAGTCGGCGAGGTGCTAATTTCCACGACCATACGTAAGGCATCCTGCTGCTCCTGTTGTATTACATCCTCTGGTGGTCCGGTTCTCGGCTGTGCTCGATCGTCCATGGCCAGCGTTGATCTATTGCAGCGTCTCCGCCTCGGGCCTCTGTTCCGCTTCGTTTGAAAGCTTTCTGCGTTTCTTTTGGGGGCCTTGTCCATACCGCCATCCAACCAGTCCTCTACCTCCTCCGGTCTGGTGAAGAAATACGTTTTGTCATGCGCCACCACTCGGAGCTTTGCCGGGAACAGGAGAGAGTATTTTAGGCCATTCTGGCGCAGGCGCTGTTTCACTGCTATGAAAGAATGTCTTTGGCACTGCACCTGTATCGTATAGTCAGGAAAAAACATGATTTTTGCGTTTTCTATTTGGATGTTGTGGAGTTTGCACGCTTCCCTCAGGACTGCGTATCGATCTCTGTAGTTCAGTATGCGGAGGAGGAGCGGTCGTGGGTTGGAGCCCGTTAGGAGGGGCCTCGTCGGAACCCGGTGTGCCCGTTCCACCACGAAGTGGGGTGACAATGTTCCCTCAGGTAGCAGAGTACGCAGCCAATCTTCGACATGCGTCGCAGGATCATTCCCTTCCCATTTTTCCGGCACTCCCACTATTCTCACGTTATTTCGGCGCGCCCGCCTTCCGCATCCTCCGCTCTGTCCTCCAGAAACTCCACTCTGTTGAAGAGGTCTCTCACTAGTTTATCAGATTGGGTGATCCGGGGCTCGAGGTCCGACACCGAGCTCTCCAGGGTGGTGGTGCGCTCCGCAAGTTTTTTGTGGTCCGCTCGTAGATGTGTTAGGTCGATGGCAACTATATATATATATATGGTCGTAAATATTTAATTTACCATCTTAATTTCTATGCAGGTAAGTACTTAATCAATAATAACTCAATCGGAAAGAAAGAAAACAGAGTCCGTGGTGTTAGAGTTCTTAGGGGTTTTATTCCTTAAAAAGGAATCGTTCCGGAACTGGATATCAGGTTCCTGGCACCACACAGGGTCCAGGAAGGGATAGAGCAATATTTTATTGACAATACATAGCTTATATACTTAATTCATGTCATAGAAAGCAATATAGTAGGCGTAACAGCTGAGAGAAACAAGATAACAGCATTCACGTGTTGCTAGTACGTAATCAGAAGGCGTGGACTAGGCGTGAACTAGAGGTGTGCGCTAGAAACGTCACAGGTAGGTGTCACAAAGGGGTGGCACAAAGCCGAATGTTGCAATGTCAGCAGAAATCTGAAGCTTGGATGCGCGCGCAGCTGCATGACGTGTGATTGACGTGGAAACTGGAGGGTGCAAGGGACTTGACATTTACACTAGCGGAAAGAGACAGAAGTCTGGCATGTCAGATCAACTCGTACTTCTATCATATCTGATATCTGATGTTTGGGAACCATACTATCTAGAGGGAAAGGTCTCTGGGGCAGAAGCTATTCTATACTGACTGAGAGTGCGTGTATAAGCGCCTAAGTGTCTGCATGAGAAGCGTGGGGGCATGGGCCTTCTCTGGGAGCATGGTAACAGAGGCTATGAATTACTTGCATGGAGACAGTAGGCCGGCCCTCGTGCTCTGCAGCTGGGAGAATGTTTACTTAAACTAGTAGGCAGGAATGTATTTTCGAGGAGCGGAACAGATAATTCGAAGGTTGTAGTCAGTCTTGGCAGGCAGCAGGCTGAGCTAAGCACGGTGGGCCGCACAGGGAGTAGGACAGAGGTCATGAATACAGAGGCTGCCTGGGCTGATGCTTTTCTGAGTCAGAAAGCAACGAAAAAAGGCTCGATGGCAGAAATTCAGGGCCTACTTTGCCAGAGCTGAAAAACGTGTAAAGTACACTACAAAAAGACGTTGGCATGGCATACTTAGGAACGGACTATTTAACCCATTCAGAGTGGGTCTGAAAGAGGACATGTTAACGGTGGACGCAAATGTATTTGCGTCTTCATAGCTGGCACAGGAGGGAAGTTACATGCACTTTAAGCTGGTACATGGAGTCGGTGGGGTACACGCTAGGGAACATTACTTGACCATAAAATTTATATTTCCTCATTCCCTCCTTGTTCCCTACGGACCCTTCATGATATATCGATCCTCATGAATCGATCAGTCTGTTCTTGTAACATTATTCGCTCATCTTTCTTTCTTTCACGTTTTGAGAAAAAACTGGAATGTTCAATACATGATGTGGCACACAGTCCACAAATCGCTGGCCCACACTGTAGGCACAGACAACAACTGAATACTATGACGAGGGCAATGCCTAGGAAGGATAGGATCTTCCATCCCCAAGCGGTTAACGTTGTCCAGAACCAACCGGACCAAGTCCAGGTGCCTGGATTCTGATGTATCAGATTTGCAATTTTATGAAGACGGGTAATGGCTTGATATACTGTTGGCGCGTTTTCTGGAATGAAAATACAGCAACTTGACCCGATGACCTTACAAGCTCCGCCTCTGTCTGCCAAGATGACGTCAATAACAAGACGATTCTGAAGGACAACAACCCGCATGGCGGACTGCTCTTCTGTTAAGTTACCCAGGGCGGAGGCAGTTTCATTCACTACTGCTTCAAGTGTTCTAGTTAATCTGCGGATTAGCTTACTATTTTGGACGGGGCCTAAGAAGAAAAAGAATCCTTTATTAAAATCGGTATATTGTTCCCATGCTGTTTCTGTATAGTCGACAAGCGAGAGACCTCTTCGGAGTCTATTCTTTACTAGATTCGTATTTCTGTGATAATCAGGAGGAGCTAGAAAAACAGGTGGCAGAAGGAATGCAATGTAACAGGTACCATCCCAATCTGGAGGTAAGCGTATGTATGCGGTATGACCACAAACAAAGTAGGAAGGACGGGTAGCTCTAAAAGAAGACTTGCCTTGATCACTGAATTCGACCACAGTAGTACATTTACTATGACCTAAGTGTACTGAACCTTTCTTACTGACACATAATTCACCAGTGACTGGTAATACTGACATAGCGGGCAGAACTGGTGCAGCTTCGGACTCAACAGTAAGAATCATAAGGTTAATTGTATAATTACCTAATCCATATACTTCATTTTCTAGATCAGTTCCTATTCTAATGGGGAGTCCCTTCTTGTCCGGATAACAGGATTTAAGCAGAACTAAGTTCAAGTTTCCCCAAACCCAGCTCCCTTTGTAAACAGCAATATCAGGATCTACGGAATTTATTATTCTAAACCAGGCTCCACAGGAACCATTGTGGGTGAACGGGTACGGAAAGAGGGGCAGAACTCCCTTGTATTTCTGGTAGGGAGGGAGTCGGCCACATATCCAGCAGTTTGTAGCATTATTAGTCTGATGGGAGTGATGTAACATACTAATAAATGTGTTGTTGCGCAGCGCGAGTCTGTAAGAAAGTTCATGTGGAGGTAATTTGCTAAAAGAATGTTCAGCAGAAACATTGTAAGCAGATTGTTCACGCTTGAAAATAGGGTAGTAGAGAGAAAGCAGTATACTTGCAATAATAATCAGAATACTTAGAAAAAACATAATTAATAATGTCACTATACAGTGACTGCGCAATGATTTACAATATGTATGCTTCTTGAATTGTCTCTCTCTCTCTCTATCTCGATCTAGGGGGTACATGTCAGAAACTATTTAACCGATTCACCTAGGGGAGGACTTAAACAATTAAACTGTCTGACTTGTTAGATCGGAGCTTTAACTTATATTCTTCTTGGGGAGTTTTTTCTCGTTCTGAAACTTTAAAGTCACTAGATTCGATACAGTCTTTGGGAGGGGTGGACGAGTCTGGATCTGGTTTCAGTTCGTTGTATTTTTTAATATGGCTCGTGTGGATCCACCCCTTTCTTCCCTCTACTTTCACTGCGGTCCTCGTAGTAAGAAGGACGGTCTTCGGCGCTTTCCAGCGGGGCTCCAGCGGACTTTTCCTGTCAAAGTTCCTTATTAAGATTAGGTCGCCAGGACGGACATCATGCGGCTTTACATCAGTGTTGTCAGGGAAAGCTGCGGCAACCTGTGAACGACATGATTGGAGTGCAGACATCAAGGAGGCAAGGTAATCTGTCAACATGTTACAATCAACATCAGTAATTTTCTTAGGAATGGGCGTCCCCCACATATTCGGTGGTCTGCCAAAAACCACTTCATACGGGGATAGTCCTGATCTCGAGTGGGCAACCATTCTCATATAGAACAGTGCTACTGGCAGGGCGACTATCCAGTCGACCCCTTTCTCTTGGCATATTTTAGCAAGGCGGATCTTTAATGTCTGATTATGCCTCTCTACAAGGCCTGCGGCTTCGGGATGTCGGACACAATGGAATTTCCACTGATATCCTAGCAGAAGGGAAACCTGCTTCATTAATTCGGATGAGAATGGCTGTCCGTTATCTGAGTACACGACACGAGGCAAGCCGTATCGTGGGAAGAATTCACGAACCAGCTGCCTGGCAGTGGTCAGAGCAGTATAATCTGGGACTGGATATGCTTCGGTCCAACGGGAAAGTGCACAAACAACTACGAGGACATATTTGAATCCTCGACAACGGTCCATCTGGATATAATCCATCTGGAGGACTTCAAAAGGGTGATCAGGAGGATGAAATCCACCTTGCTCTACAGGGACACTTTTACCTGGATTGAACTGACAACAGATCATGCAAGTACGCACTTTCTGTTTTGCTGCTGCTCGTAAGTGTTTATTGTGCCAGAGATTTTGTAAACTGTCTAACATCGCTTTCTCTCCTAGATGTGCTGGACTATGTGCTGTATTTATTATGACTTGAACCATAGAGTCGGGGAGAAACCATGTAGATTTTCCCTTCGTCATCCAACCTTGATCTGTCTGGATCCCTCCTAGTTCAGTCCATTTCTTTATTTCATCTGAGGTAGCATGTGTCTGAATATCAATTACATCTAGTGCGGGATCCCTGACTGTCATACAATGTGTCGGTACTATTGTCTTTGTCACATCAGTTGTCTGAGTGTGAGTTAATGCTGTATGTTTTGCTGTCTGGTCTGCCAGGTCGTTACCCTGGGAAACAGGATCTGTAACTTTAGTATGTGCTTTACACTTCATGACGGATATGCCTGAAGGCAGATGTATTGCTTCTAACAGTGCTTGAATGAGGGGACCGTGTTGGATCTTGGCCCCATGAGAGGTCAAGAAACCTCGTTCTTGCCATAACATTCCGAAGTCGTGTACAACTCCGAACGCATAACGGGAGTCAGTGTATATGTTAACATTTCTGTTCTTGGCTAGTATACAGGCTCGGGTCAGAGCAATAAGCTCTGCCGCTTGAGCAGACAGTGTGTCAATACGATATGTTTCTTTAACTTCAGTTTCAGTGGTCACGGCATACGCGGCCACTAATTCTCCTGTACTTGTTCTCATACATGAACCATCCACATAAAGTGTCAGGTCTGGATTTGTCAATGGAACATCTGTTAAGTCTCGTCGAGGCTTTGTTACTGCATTAATGATCTCTATACAATCATGCGGAGCTGGATCTGTCGTAATGGAAGGTAACAATGTTGCGGGGTTCAGAATACTGCAGCGTCTGATTTCTATGTGTGGTTGGAATAGCGTTAATTCATAACCTGTCAGTCGTGCTATAGTCAGGTGCTGAGTCTGGGTTCTGTTTAAAAGAACCTCTACAGAATGTGGAACTTGTACTGTTAATTGATGTCCTAAAACAATTGAGTCGCTCTGTCTGATTGCTAAAGCAGTCGCTGCTACGGACTTCAAGCACGCGGGGAGTGCCTGGGCTACTGAATCCAATGTACTTGAAAAATAAGCGCAAGGCTTATATGAACCTGCTTGATCTTGGGTGAGGACAGACAACGCTGTACCATCACGTTCTGTAACGAAAAGTGTAAAAGGTTTGCTGTAACATGGTGTCGCTAAAACTGGTGCTTTGCATAAAACTTTCTTTAGTTCTTCAAAGGCTTGTGTGTGTTCCTGAGTCCAAGGGAGGACAGTCGAAGTTGCTGCCTCCTGTGTTGTTAACTGAATGAGTGGTTTAGCTAGAAATGCATATTGAGGAATCCATTGTCTGCAGTACGAGGTGAGGCCTATAAAGGCCCGCACTTCCTTTTGTGTCTGGGGTCGTGGCATATTTACAATTAACTGAATGCGATCGGGAGTGAGCTGTCTCCCCACTTTGGACAGCAAGTGACCCAAGTACACAACTTGCTGAACACAGAATTGTAGCTTCGAAGGAGACACCTTGTGTCCCTTGTCGGCCAGAAAATGTAAAACTGTCAGTGATGCTTGTTCACATTCGGGCTCACTTCGTGCGGTGATCAGCAGATCATCGACGTATTGCAGTAAAGCGGTGTTAACTGGCATTTGAATACAATCTAGTTGTCTTTTCAGTGCTTGGCTATAGATGCTGGGGCTTTCTGTGAATCCTTGAGGTGCGCGGGAAAATTTGAAACTTCGTCCATTTAAACTGAATCCGAAGAGATATTGGCTCTCTGGATCAATCGGTACACTAGAGAAGGCGTTCTTGAGGTCAATTACAGTAAAGAACGTTGCTTCAGAATCAATAGCAGTCAATAGGGAAGAGATATCGGGAACCACAGGGTACTGTGGAATGATGCATTTATTCAGTTCTCTCAGATCAATCACCAGCCGATATACTGGCGGTGCATTGGGATCAGTACGTTTAAGAATCGGAATGATAGGGGAATTGCAGATATTGGAGTCGGTCTCTACGACCACTCCTTGGGCAATGAGCTCTTCAATGATTTTCAGTAAAGCCACTACAGCATCGGGTGGTAACTTGTATTGTCTGATTCGGGGTAACACAGCACCTGATTTCAGTGTAACACGGTATGGTGTGATATGCATACAACCTACATCAGTTGGGCCTTTTGCCCACAAGTGATCTGGTACATTTTTCAATCTGACATCAAACTGTCGTAGTACATAATGGCCCTTGAAATCCCGCAGAAAGAGTCTAACTCCCTCCGGGGAACAGCATATTATGGCTCCTAGAGCCTTCAGCGTTTTGATACCTAACAGATTTTCTGGACATGATTTCGTAAGTAACAAGTCTGTAATACGTGATAATGGACCCACAGCCAGGGGAACTGGTTCTGATACTTCATTTACAATGGGCTGTCCTGAAAAACCAAGGGAAACATTCTGCGAGCCTGAGAGGGGTGCCCCTGGGACTTCGTTATGGCTGATTGTTGTGCGGCTTGCCCTTGTATCTATTAAAAACTTTCTATCTTTTCCCAATACTTGACTGTGTACATAAGGACCCTCTTGATCTACAGGAATCTCAATAAGAGGCAAGCCGAATTCCCTCTCTAGGCTGTTTCATGTGTATCGTGGGTAATCGGGGTAAGCGGATTGGGCATACTGGTACATCTGTTGGGAAACTTGCTGAGTCGCGGCAATGGGCTGTGGCTGTGGTACCGCTACCGTCTGTGCTGTATGAGATGAAGCATGCGTGTGCTGTGGATTCTGTGAGGTCTGTTGTTGGGCCTGGTCTTGTCTTGGTGGATGCGGTCTTTCTTTAGTTTTACCTGTGGCTATATTATGTTTCAGAACTGGGCATTCATGTACGTAGTGACCTGGCTGCTTGCAATAGTTGCATGTCCCTTTAACGGGAGCTGTGGCGTGACCTGCCTGGGTCGTACCCTTTCTCTGGCTGTCTACTGGAACTGATTGGGCCACTAACATTTTCATTTTTGTGTCTTTCATACGTTTCTGTTCATGGTCCTGTTCTTCTCTAATTCTGTTCTGATGATACTGTAACATTTGCAACATCTGTGATGGCGTATTTGCTTGCCATGTACTCTCGACCTTGTATACACGGTTTTTAACTGCTAACAGGGAATTCTCGACCAATTTTGATACAAAAAGATGCGGGTACGACTCGCTACTTGGTTTAAGACCACTGTTAATAATGAAACATTTCTCGAATCTTGAATAGAAGTCACTAGTATCTTCATCTGGTTTCTGTTTACATGCTGAGATTGCATCCCAGTCTTCTTTTCTAGTTGTCAGTAATCTTGGCAGAACCTGTACTATTAAACCTGGTAATGCTTTAGTTTTATCCCCAAGGCCTACCCCTGGGACACGTTTGTTCTCTTCGTCTTCTATTTCTGCCCATACAATCTTTTTGTCTCCTACCTCCCATTCTTTTTCCTTGAGTTTCTCGTAGATGCCCGTGGGCAGCAGTACTTTTAACATTTTCATGATATCTTCATATGTGTAATCCCCCATCAGTAACATGTCTTTAAGCTCTCTGTGAAAACCTGCAGGGTCTTTATCATGGCACGGTACTAGTTTCTTCATTTCTAACAGTTCTAACTTGGTCAGAGGCGTGTGTACATACACACGTTTCAAGGTATGATCCTCACCCATAACTGGGTGTACTTCTCGTAAGGGGTTCTGACTTTCCAGACCACGCAGACGCTCCATATGATACATTTTTCTTTCTGGGGGCGGGGCGGGAACATGTTCGGAGCTTATGAAAGTGTTATATCTGTGTCGCTGTTCTAGAATTATTTGTATTAACTTGGTACTTAGACCTCTCCATCTATCCGTGAGTAGTGCTTCTAATGTATCGTGTAAGGGACCTGGATCAGAATGTTGGTTTCTGTATAACGTGAGAAGGTGCTGCATCATGTATACACCTGCTAATTTCTGCTCGTCTGGGGAAAGGTTCAAGAATGTCTGTGCTACGGTGTCATCATTGTATATGTCTGGATTGTCAGCCCATAATATCGCTGACCGGGCTAGTTCTTGCTCATCCATAGAATTGAGTACGTGGTACCCTATTCGGTCTCGAAGTCTTTTATCAGTCTCCTGGAACCGATGTTCAGGAGAATTCGGGTTTGTTAAGCCAGAGAGAAAAACTCTCTTGCTTTCTGGACGAATGCCTTTCCTAAGGTAAGTTCCCTTACCTACATACGCTATCGTATCTGTAGTCCTTTCTGATTCTTCGGGTTCTCCTTCCTCCTCGGAGGAGGCCTTTTCTTTCTCTTTTTCGTGTATTTCTATCACTGCTTTTCTTATTTTCTTGTACATACTGGCTATGCAAGTTCCCTTATCATGTTTTCCATCAGATATATTTTGACCCCACTTGTTGAGTGCATTTAATTCATCCTGTTCTGTTTCTGGCCTGTCTCGTTCTCTTATTAGGCAGTTTATAAAAAAACGTAGTATGTGTGCTTGAGTGTCAACTTTCTGATGCGCCATGGCATCCTTAATACTTTCAGGGTCTTTCCCAGTCTGAACAAAGTGATATATTCTATCTAGGTGCTCTTTCATTCCTGCAAATAGCAGCAGGTAGTCAGTGGCGGATCGTAACCGTAGTGATGCCATCATCATTCTATCGTCTTTACCGGGTACTGGATCTTATCTGCAAACTGCAAGTGGTTCTTTGAGTATGTCGAGACGGGGTGGTTTGAACGTGAGAGGACTCTGTATATCCCTAAGGTGTAATCTGTGTGTTAATGGCGGCGTCCGAAGACCCCCCATCGCACTTCCTGAAGCGGAAGCTTGAACATTATCTCTCTGTGGAGTCTGTATCTGTACTTGAATTTGTCTGTGAGTCGGGTCAGGTAGAAGCGGTTTCGGTAGATCAACTTTAGGTACGGGAAGTGGTGGAGGTGGAGGAATAGTCGGTCGAACGGGGAAACCTGGTTGCAGTTGTGGCGGGTTGCCACCTCCGTCACCGTCAGTAGGCGGGACACGGACAGGCAGGTTGGTGTAAGCGGGTGCTACATCCTCTAGATAGGAATTCAGGAATATATCTTTAATGGTCTTGTGATTTACTTTAGTTGGAACCAATGGTGGCGGCAGATTTTTCGGTATTTCTGATGTGGTCTCAGGCGAACCCTCGGCCACGAGATACATACCGTTTACGAGATTGTTTCGTGCGCGGTCTACTTGCTCTGTTTTTACTCGGATCCCTTCAGTAACTAATTCGTTTTCTTGGGCTTTATCTGATTCTTTGAGTCTGTCTTCTCTACGGAGTGCTTTTTCAGCACGCTTATGTGATTCCTTACGCCAAAACTCTATGGCGTCTTTCTGAGATTGTCTGGCTTTCTTTTTCCATAGTGCTTCCTCTACCTTCATGATGCACTCGGCATCCCATGTTCCGGTAACAGGCCATCTGTGTCTCTTGTCTAGATGTTTAGTATAATCGGCCCATAAATCTAGATACAATATGGCGTCTAGGCCATGCTTGTTGTACATAAAATTTCCTGGAGTGTCCCTAGGGGGGATAGGAATTTCTTCCTCTAGTATCCCTTTCCTAGTTCCTATCTGCTTTAACTTGTTGAAGAACGGCATCTTGTTTACTTAATACTGAATGCTCAATCCTAACTACTTAATACTGAATTCCGCTAGTTATACAAGAACACAATAATGCACATAAAAAAAACTGTCACACTCATACCACGACATTAATCACATGAAAAGACATTTGAGACATATATGACTACCCCTTATACCAGATGTACTGCTAAACAGCACAGATACACTGTCAGAGACAATGCAAAAACTTTAATAACTGATGTACTGCTAAACAGTACAGATACACTGTCTAAAAACAGTGCAGACCGGACTTGTGTACCCAAACCCGTCTTGATACGTCCCAGCAATGGTACTCACCGGGAAGCACGGAAACTGAAGGCCTCGGAAAACTCGACTGGACTGGACCGGACTCGACTCGACTCGACACGTGGATACTTCGGAAAACTGGTGGGCCTCTTAACACCTCGGACCTTGCTTTTTTCGGCTAGGCTCTGGTCGGGATCCTCCGCACTCCTCACCGCCTCGTCTGGGCGCTGATTGCAGTCTTCGTCACCTCCGTGGGCCAGAGGGAGATACAGGAAATCCTGCCGGTACGCGTAGTTTCCATCTAACTGATGGCAGGGGACAGAGCTTGCAACGCACCAACCGGCGCGTGGGGTGGGGGAGGGGTCCCTATTCGGGCGCCAAAATGTCGTAAATATTTAATTTACCATCTTAATTTCTATGCAGGTAAGTACTTAATCAATAATAACTCAATCGGAAAGAAAGAAAACAGAGTCCGTGGTGTTAGAGTTCTTAGGGGTTTTATTCCTTAAAAAGGAATCGTTCCGGAACTGGATATCAGGTTCCTGGCACCACACAGGGTCCAGGAAGGGATAGAGCAATATTTTATTGACAATACATAGCTTATATACTTAATTCATGTCATAGAAAGCAATATAGTAGGCGTAACAGCTGAGAGAAACAAGATAACAGCATTCACGTGTTGCTAGTACGTAATCAGAAGGCGTGGACTAGGCGTGAACTAGAGGTGTGCGCTAGAAACGTCACAGGTAGGTGTCACAAAGGGGTGGCACAAAGCCGAATGTTGCAATGTCAGCAGAAATCTGAAGCTTGGATGCGCGCGCAGCTGCATGACGTGTGATTGACGTGGAAACTGGAGGGTGCAAGGGACTTGACATTTACACTAGCGGAAAGAGACAGAAGTCTGGCATGTCAGATCAACTCGTACTTCTATCATATCTGATATCTGATGTTTGGGAACCATACTATCTAGAGGGAAAGGTCTCTGGGGCAGAAGCTATTCTATACTGACTGAGAGTGCGTGTATAAGCGCCTAAGTGTCTGCATGAGAAGCGTGGAGGCATGGGCCTTCTCTGGGAGCATGGTAACAGAGGCTATGAATTACTTGCATGGAGACAGTAGGCCGGCCCTCGTGCTCTGCAGCTGGGAGAATGTTTACTTAAACTAGTAGGCAGGAATGTATTTTCGAGGAGCAGAACAGATAATTCGAAGGTTGTAGTCAGTCTTGGCAGGCAGCAGGCTGAGCTAAGCACGGTGGGCCGCACAGGGAGTAGGACAGAGGTCATGAATACAGAGGCTGCCTGGGCTGATGCTTTTCTGAGTCAGAAAGCAACGAAAAAAGGCTCGATGGCAGAAATTCAGGGCCTACTTTGCCAGAGCTGAAAAACGTGTAAAGTACACTACAAAAAGACGTTGGCATGGCATACTTAGGAACGGACTATTTAACCCATTCAGAGTGGGTCTGAAAGAGGACATGTTAACGGTGGACGCAAATGTATTTGCGTCTTCATAGCTGGCACAGGAGGGAAGTTACATGCACTTTAAGCTGGTACATGGAGTCGGTGGGGTACACGCTAGGGAACATTACTTGACCATAAAATTTATATTTCCTCACCATCTATTCTCGATTCCAGCGATATGCATGTGGATTGCACCGATTCTTCAAGCCTCTCCATGGCTGCTAGCACGGTATCAAGTTTGGACGTTATTTGATCAGTCTCCGCCAGTTTAGGGGGGTTGTCCATCTTGCCTCGCGGTTGCACTCCACTGGGGCCTGTGCGTGTCCTAGTGCCTCCAGACATGGGCAGTGTAGCAGTCGTGCGTATTATGTCTGTGGGCAAGGTGGTCCGCAGTGCACCCGGACAGTGCCTCAGTCCCAGCGAGCGTGGTTAGGGGAGCGCTCACAGGAATGAGTGTTGCAGCACCACTCGTCTTTTTGGGAGCAGCTTAATGTGTCCTGGCGCACGTGGGCAGCCCCGCCACTATCAAGTAGCGTCCGCCAGTTATTCCCTGGCCAGTTCGCCGGCCTGCAATGTTTGCTGGTCACACCGGTCCCCTTCTGCCAAGTCTCTCTATGGTGCTGCACTGCTCGTCGCTGCACCACACTTAGCCTCAGGCTGTCACCTCTTCCTGGTCTCCACGCCTCTGCGCCTCACCAATGCCCCCGGCTTTCCGATCTGGTTCGGCCACTAGGTAGGCTACAATCGTCGCACAGCGCAGGCCCCTATGTGGGTAGTTCCGGTGCGACGTCTGGTCCCGGCCTCCAGCCGCCCCTGTTCTCAGCCGCGGCTGTCCCTCGCCACAGTTAACTGTCGCACTGCCAGTGGTGGGCCTCCGGGGGGTTCTACTCACAGGTCCGGGGTCCGGCGTTGTTATCTCCTGGGCGCCGTACGCTGGGGCCCCGATGATAGTGTCCAGTCGGTGGTGAGTGCTTCCGGTGTTTGGTGCGCCACGCCAGAAGTACTTCCGTGACACCCTTCTCTCGCTACCAGCCCAGGGAAGAAGTAGGGGCCGCACACAGCGACTCACGCACCCCCCAGGAGGCTGTGTGCTGGGATCCGGACAGTGCGCTCAGTCACCGCCGCCGCCGTCGCCATTAGTTGTAGGCCTCGCCCTGTGGCCCTGTCCTCTGCCTCAGGCCTCGGGGTCGCGTGAGCCGACGTGCCGATGCGGCATGCAGTCGTGTGGCCAGGGTCCGTCGGGACGTCCCGGTGTGGATCGGAAGCACTGAGTGGCACGGTTCTTTGCAGGGTGGCAGTCTGCAGGTCCGAGTCGCGCTTCCCGGAGTATGTGTCAGCTGTGCCCAGTATTTAAAGGAGAAATTGCCCGGTGTAGGGGAGCTCACACCGGAGCTCTACCCGAGGACGTCCGTTCCCGCTGCGTGCATAGCCACGCCCAATTGTTTATCTGAGCTCAATAATACTAAGTTTCAATTTAATAAGGAATCGACGGATAATGCCTCACTTTATTTATTAAAATCCAGGGCAAAGTTTTATGGTGGTTAAAACAAAGCTGGTAAACTGTTGGCAAACTATCACAAGATGAATATTGAATCAATTATGGATGCACAACAAACACTAAAGTTTAAGGACTCTGAAATCTTAAGCGCATTCCTCCATTTTTATGAATCACTATATAGACCAGAGGATCTCCCCTCGGAGAGTCATATTTCTCAATATCTCTCTGACATCTAAAGATCATCTGATATTCCAGTGAATTTCACATCCTTATAATCAGATATATCATAAAAAGAACTTCATACTGCTTTCATGCACTTAGGAAAGATAAAGCTCCAGGTCCGAATGGCTTTACTGTTGAGTTTTTTATAAATTTTTTACATACACTTCACCCTAATTTACAGAATCTTTTAGTTTCTTCTTTACACTCTGGTGAATCTTCTGTTACTTTTTTAGATGCCCTAATTTGCCTCATTCCTAAAAATGGGAAAGATCCAATGTACTGCAAAAACTATAGGCCTATATCTTTAGTTAATATCAATTGTAAGATTTTTGCTAAGGCCCTGGCCCTTCATCTGGAATCATATCTTCCCAAATTACTCGGCAAGGAACAATCGAGCTTTGTCAAAGGTTGTCTTCTTTCTGACAATACTCGCTTGTTTTTGGGCATTTCTTCAAAAACTTCCCACTAACCTCAGTCTCTTGCAGCAATTGCCCTGGACACAGAAAAAGTGTTTGACCGAGTTTATTGGCCTTTTCTCTTTCAAGTACTTAAATGGTTTGGTTTTGGCCCAAAAATGATTTCTTTGATTTCTATTCTTTATTCACATCCATGTGCAACAATGTATGTGAATGGCCTCACCTCTCCTTATTTCAGTTTAGGTAGAGGTGTCCAACAGTGATGCCCTCTTTCCCCTTTCCTTTTTAATTTAGCCTTAGAACCTTTTATATCTAAAAAACGTCAAAATCAAGACACACATGGTTTTGATTTTAAAAAACAAAAAATTATCCTAGCATCTTATGCTGATGATGTGGTAAAATTCATTTCACAACTTCATTCCTATCTTCCTGCATTTTTACAAGAAGTCAATTCATATGCTTGAGTTTCTGGATGCAAGTTAAACAACAATAAGTGTGAAATATCACCTTTGACTAAATTTACTTTTAAAACTGATTTCATCACCTCAAATTTTACATCTACATATAAAATACTTGGGTTTACATTTTACTACCTCCATCACAACAACACTCTCTTTGTGTATGGACAATTGTATAAAAAATACTACTTTAACCAATAAATGGCATCCCTCATACTTATCCTGGTGGGGCCGCTTAGATACCATTAAGATAATGTTAGCCCCCATCATACTTTTTACAATTTCTAATATTGCAATACCTATTTCATTTAAGTTTTTTGTAAGGATTTATTCTGTATTATGTTTATTTTTGTGGAATAATAAGAAACCACATATGTCATTATGAAAGTTAGCATGTCCAAAATCAGAGGGTGGGGTAAACTTTCTTGAATTTCCCATCTATCATAAGTCATTTTTGCTCCGCCAATCTTCTTGGTGGCTTTCCGACTCTTTATTAGACTGTCCTTTATCTTTCTCCCTTCTCTTTTCAGGAAACATATCTTTTACTCGCAAACCACAAAGCCTATTTACTCCTCTTCTTAAGCATTCATGCTAAATTTTGTCTGAATTATTGTCTGTCCTTAGGGACTCTGACTCTTTTCTTAAATCCATAATTTAGCACAATAAGCTTATATTGATTCATGGCAACCCCTTTACAGGAAATCTTGGAGACATAAAGGGCTAATTTGGGTATGTCAGCTGTTTGAACAAGATATGGTTATGCCTTTCTCACTGGCCAGTCATTTGTGTTTTTAACTTCCTTCCACTTTTCACAGTTAGGAAGGCATTCCTACCGAATTGGTCCCAGAATGCTTTCCAGACGACTTTGATCGGAGGAGCCCGACTGAGTAATTTTGATGTATCCAGATGCTTCCGGACACGATTTGGCAGGACTCTCATTGACTTCAAAGGGAGCATGTGTTCTAAAAAAGAACACAGGCTCCCATTGAAGAAAGGGGTGGCTGGGGAAAACCTTGCACCCTGTGGCGGGCACCCCATGGTGCCTGCCACACTGTGCATGGTTGGAAAGGGGGGTCCCTTGGGTACCGTCACAGGCCTGATTTAAAAAGCTCCATGTGAAGGGGGCCTGCTATGGACCTCAAAGACAGATTCTGGTAGCCGATTTGTTCCGGAGAAACCAAAGTGGAACCGCTGTCCAAATCGGTCATTGCACTCGCTTGCTGGGAAACCGAGCCCATAGAGCTGTATGATTCGACTCCAAAAGACGCAACCTGTCCAAATGTCTTTGGGAACAGATTCAGAAAGACCTACTGGTTTTCGGACATCGTAATCGGTCATTGGGACTGTGTACGATTCGGTCGGCAACAAGGGTTCCGAATAGGATTCGGTAAACCATAATCCGATTTGGAGCCCTTCCGAACGACATCGGAATCGACTCCTAAATATGAACTCCTACAGCATGATCTTTACACTGCTTATACTCAGATTTCTTCTCATACCACTCCTGTATCCTCTTCTGCTAAATGTTTACACACTCTTCTTCTCACTCGTCCCAGGGCATCTACTCTATATTCTCATTTACTTATATCTCACAATGTTAGAGAAAAGACTACGGTTGAACTATTCTGGGAACATGACAAGCTGGGCCATGCATCAAGCAAAATTGACACCGCTAAATTAGCGAATCAGTAAAATAGGCCATTAGCAAGTGCCAAACAACAGATTCCAATGCATCAACCACAATAGCGAAAAAACTAAAGATTCGCACAAAAATAACCCGGTAAATTACCGAATCGCAAAATAAATAATCGTAAATAGCGAAAACAACAATTGCGCTTGCCAATAGCAATTAGCAAACAAAGAATCACAAATTAATGCATCAAAATTTGCTAATACTGAAAATCATCAAAATCGCTATTTAGCATGAGCAGAATAAGGGGAATCTCAACCAGTAGGTAAAGTTACTGAAACCCCCCAAAAAACAAAAATCAAAGTCTTACACAGGTGTAATGAATCAGAAACCCTTCAAAAATGGCACTGGAGACCCAGTATGCTTTTCCAAATCTACATTCTTGCAAGGAGGATGAAAATAAATGCAGCAGCACAGCGCAGGAGGAGGATCCAGGAGAGGGTATTCACAGTGCGCATTACATTGCTGGGCCAAAATGAGGATGAAGTATATGACAAGTACCGTCTGGATCGTGCCATGATAATGCGCCTAATTGCTCACTTGGAACCACTACTGCAGCACCAGACCCGTAGGGCCAATGCCATTCCTGTGCACGTTCAGGTCCTATGCAGCCTGCACCTACTGGCATCTGGAAGTTTCCAGGGGGTTGTAGCGGTAGCAGGAGGCATATCACAAAGCACACTTTCACTCTTCTTCCGTAAATTCATTGATGCCATGCTGACAATGATCACCTCACCTTCCCCACAACCCCACAGCAGTTGAACCAGACCAAACAGGACTTCTACCAGGTGGCCCAATTCCTCCATGTCATAGGATGCATTGACTGCACGCATCTGTCCCCCATCAGCCAAGTACATCTTCCGTAACAGGAAGTCCTATCACTCGATCAACGTGCAGGTCGGGTGCAATGCCAAGCACATAATTACAGACATAGTGGCACAATTTCCAGGGAGCACACACGACTCATATATGTTCAGACACCGTGGCATCCACAGGCGTCTGCTCAATGGTGAATTCGGAGAGGGACACCTACTTGGTACATACTCATACCTATTCATTACATCAGTATCACATATGTATTTGCACTACTGCTGCTAAGTCTTTAATTCCCCCCCTGTAGGTGACAGCGCATACGCCTTGCGGAATATATCCTCACCTCCTACCTCAACCCAGCAACACCACAGGAGCAACGCTACACCGCGGCACATATTAGCACCAGAAATGTGGTTGAGAAAACATTTGGGATCCTGAAAAGTCGCTCCAGGATCTTCCATAAGACTGATGGTGCTTTGCAATATAATCCGGGACCTGCTGCAGGACTGTAGCAGTATGTGCCATGCTGCACAACATTGCAACCAGAAGGGGGATACCCATTGAGATGGATGGAAATGACAACAACTGGGATGACCAACCACCCGCACAACACTGAAAGTCACACGTTCCAAACACAGCTGAAGGTCAAAGGAGGTGGACATACATCACACAACATCACTTCAGAGCCAGGTAAGAATGAGCCATTACAATATATTGTGGAGTGCAAATGTTTAATTCACATGATCACTTGTCAAAGTGAATATTCATATTTAGTAAACATGACGGTGAATCAACACATTGTGAAAAGAAACATATCTGTTGACAATACAGGAGTGTAATCATAATTTGTCAGTGGCCCATGGTTACACCACCATGGACAAATAGACGGAACTGCATGTCTAGCGCCGCTTTCCACGTACCCCCAGCCTCCTGTCGCATGGCTCCTCTGCATCACTACGATGTGTGTCTGTGGCTGTAGAGCTGCACGAACTGCGCCTCCTGCTACTGGTCTCTTGCTCGGACACGCTACTCACGCTGGATGCTGCCTCACTGCCCTCCTCCCCTCCCAAGGTGCTAGCACTAAATGTGCCAGACTGTAGATGTTCCACTGCAGTGGTCACCTGGCCAAAGGCCTTCGCTACATCCCTGCAGTAATGTCCTAGGTCTATCTGCAGTGACACAGAGCGGCGTGACAAAACAGCAGTGCTGTTGCAGAGCTTGGTGATGGCCCTAGTAGATGCTGTAGAGCAAAGCAAACTCTGCCGATGCCTCTTGCACTCGCTGTGTTGTCCTGCTAGGACAGCATGCGTGAGCTCCTGTAGGGTCTTGCTGATTTCACAATTCCCCTCTGCTACAACTGTGGTCAGGTGACGCACAGCGTCTGCCATCGTTCACATGTGTTTTGCTAGTTTTGAGATGTTGAGGTTCATTGTGCCCATATGTCTTCCCTGCAGGCGCTGAACACACAGCGCCTGGGGCTCTACCCCACCATAGAAATTTGGAGCCTGTTCAGATCCCGCAGCAATACTGCCCTTGGACCTGCGCCGCTGTCTGACTCAGCCACGTTCTGGTGTTGGAGATGGCGGAATGACACGTGTCTGGCTGGGTACCCTTGTGGGTGCTGGGCTCAGCTTTGTTTCCATTACCTGCAGGGTGGGGACTATGCCCTGCGTCTTGGTGGTGTTGTCGGTGGTGGTGGTGGTATTGTTGGTGGTGGTGGTGTGGATTGACAGTCCTGCAGAGTCCTTCCATCTGTCTTTGCCGGCGTCTCTGAAATGATGAGGCCCTCGCTGTCATCTGAGTCCACCGGAGACGCACCTGTGTGTGAAACAGTGCATTGTTATTTTATTTTGTTACTTTATCTGTTCATCATTTCGCCTACTTTTAACATATTAAACAACATATTTAGACACACTGTTGGACCTGCACTGCTGGTCTCATTTCTTGCGCATTGGTGATCATGCTTGCTCACTTGGCTAACAGGATTACAACTCCCATGATGCAATTTGTATGGGAGGGTATATGTGTGATGTACTTCTTCCTGCTCACTGTGATTACCGTGGGGGGATGTGCATCGGTATACAATACGCAGCGTATCAGCGCAGGCATGCATCTTACCTTGTTCTGTGGTTGCTGCGCCGTAAGTGTCCATTTGGGTGACTCCCACGACTGCCTCTGGCTCAATAGTCCCCGCAACGAGGTCCTCCAGGGCTGTGTTGGCTGGTACGCTCCGTCGCCCCTTTCCTGAGGTCATACCATCTCTTCTTCAGGTCGTCAATGCTGCGGTGCATGACTCCCACAGCATTTACCCTCTCCTTAATGCGTAGCCATATCTTACGCTTCTCTGCTTCTGGCACTTTGAGGGACAACTTTCCTTTTTTTTTTTTTTTCTTTTTTTTTATTCATCATCATCAAACATAAAACATTTCATCTTTCATATTATTTCCGCCAGTTTATAAATCACAATCTTAAATAAGTAAAAAAAAGGATACATACAATATATCTCTTCATAATAGAAGTTATCCATTTGCTATTAGACTACAGAAAAGAGGAAAAAGAGAAAAAAGGGAGAATTATAATCTTCTTCTAGTCATTTTCTAGCCTTTGTTTCCAATCAGTTATAGGAGCCCATATCCTTTTCCCTAATTGCTTTGTCTTCCGACCCTTTTTATCGTACATTGCTTTTTCTAATATATATATCGCTAACAACCGCGATAACCATTGTTGGAATGTTGGCGGATTTTGGTCTTTCCACATTGTTGCGACACATAACCAGCTTAATGCCATTGCTAGATATACGAATTCATATTCAGGTATTTCTACATCATCCCTGGTAACCCCTAGAACCATTACTTCGTTTGTTATATTGATTTTAATCCCTAATTCTCTATCAAGGAATTTCTCTATTGAGTTTTTGAATAAGTCCAGGGCTGGACATGCCGCAAACATATGTATGGTGTCTGCCTGCGAAGCTTGGCATCTAGGGCAGACAATCCCCGTTGTTCCGCCCCATTGAGCAATTCTGTGTGGTGTATAATAGAGCTCAAACAGGGTCTTGTATTGCTGAGCTTGTAGGTTGGTTACTTTTAGCACTGAATTTAATAGTTGAAATGATTTTTCGACTTCATTGCCAGTTAAGTTTAACTTAGTATTCCATTTTAATACAGTCCTTCCGCAATCATCCTCCTTAAGCTGACTCAATTCCCCGTAGATCTGGGATATCGAGCAACCCTTTTTATCTCTTAAAAATTCCATGATTTCCTCTCTCTTATAATTGTTATCCCCTCCCTGTTTTTTTGTCAAAACTGATCTGATTTGTAAATACTTGAAAAAGTCTCTACGATCTAAGTTATGTAGCTGCTGTAAATGCTCGAATGTCATAAGGCCTGTCGTATCTATGAGATCGCCAATGGTTTTTACACCCAATGTGTCCCATTTCTTCATTACTTGGTCATGAAATATCGTCGGTAAAAGTTGGTTCTTGAATAAAGGCGTATAATAATTCATTCTCCCCATTTTTATTTTCTTCCTAAGGGCGGACCAGATTGATATTGCTGATCCAAGGGTATTAAACTTGACTTTTTTATAGTAACTGGCTTCATTAAATGTAAGGAGCCACTTGTTAGAGCCCTTGATTAGTAACTCATATGTATCAGGGACACTATCCCCCCCTCTCCATTGGTCCTCCATATTCCCCCCCACTAGCCCTCTGATATACTGCAGGACAGCCGCCCAGTAGTAGGCCTTGAAGTCTGGGACCGCAAGGCCTCCTCGTTCCCTTGGTAGTGACAAGAATTTTAGTGCTCGCCGTGTTCTGCCCTTGGCCCATATAAAGAGATTTACAACTCCCTCTATTTCACCGAACCAATTGTTATTAAATTTCAGCGGAATGGTTCGGAACAGATACAGTATCTTAGACAGAAATATCATTGTTATTAAGTTGCAGCGGCCTATTATTGTTAAATGCAAGTTATTTAATCTGTCTAGATCCTTTTTGGCCTTTTTAATCAGCGGTCCCAGGTTCATTTCGACTATCTTAGAGAGATCTGAGGTCATCGTTATACCTAGATAGACTGCAGAATCCGTTATTCTTTGATCTGCCATAGTTATTTTTTTATTAATTACAATTTGAGTTTTACTTTGGTTTAATTTATAACCCGACAACGCCCCATATAAATTTGCTTCTCTTTCTATTTCCGATATCGCCGTAGCCGGTTCAGCAGATGTTACAGCCAAATCGTCAGCATAACCTAGGATTTTAGTTTCAAATCCATTCAGCACGATTGGTATAATCTCGTTTAACTCTATCTTTCTGATAAAGGCATCTATATAAAAGGCAAAGAGCAACGGGGAGCAGGGGCACCCTTGCCTTGTTCCTCGTCCAATGTTTATAATCCCACTCTGTTCTCCCATTATCCTGAGTCTTATCGTCGGATCTTTATATAAGGCACTAACGCCTTGATGCAAACATCGCCAATATTTACCTTAGCCAATGCCGTCCAAAGGAAACCCCACGAAACCCTATCAAATGCTTTTTCGGCATCTAGCAATATTAGAGCCATAGGGTCTCGTAAGGCTGCCGTCCCATCAAACATCGTGCACGCTCTTCTAATGTGATCTCCCGTGCCCCTGCCCGGGAGGAACCCATGTTGTCGAGGGGATATAATTTTGCCTATGACTGAACTTAATCTGTTGGCCAAGATCTTAGAATAAACCTTCGTATCACTGTTCATCAGGCTTATAGGCCTATAGGACCCAGGTTCGGTTGGAGATTTTTTTTTTCAGGAATACCACCATAGTTGCCTCCCCCCAGGACTCTGGAGGTGCTGCTCCTTTCTGTTTCAACCCCATAAGCTGATAGAGATCCTCTACTGAGCTGGATAAGAAAATGTTGTAAAATTCCAGCGGGATAAGATCAGGGCCCACAGCTTTTCCAACTGGTAGATCTTTGATTGCTATTTGTATTTCTTCTATCGTGAAATCCATTTCCAACCTTGCTTTATCCACTGCTGTC
Source organism: Lissotriton vulgaris (assembly GCF_964263255.1). Classification (NCBI taxonomy): domain Eukaryota; kingdom Metazoa; phylum Chordata; class Amphibia; order Caudata; family Salamandridae; genus Lissotriton; species Lissotriton vulgaris. The sequence continues at coordinate 158,930,472 of NC_141697.1, read as the reverse complement.
AACTTCTCAACTTGTGCACTTTCTAAATAGCTTTCTATCTCCCCGCTATCAACGTCATTGTCAGGATTATATAAATTCTGATAAAAATCTTGAAAGATTGAGCAAATCCCCTTTGGTGTAGTGGCTGAAAGCCCTCCCTCTGAGATAATTTGTAAAATTTCCCCTTTTGTTGCCGCCTGCCGGGTTCTGATGGCTAATATACGACCAATCTTTTCGCTGTACTCGTACTGGTCCTGCTTCCATGCCATATACTTTCCTGCTGCTTTAACTGCGAATGCCTCGCCTACAACTGCCTTTGCTATTCCCAGTTTTTGTAGTATCTCTGTTACATCATGTTTGGCCCTGATTGCTTCCTTTAATTCTACTTCAATGTCAGCTATTGTCCTTAGCTTTCTCTCTATTTCCTCCTTTTCTGTCTTATTTCTCTTCATAGAGAAGCTAATAGTTTCCCCCTTATGCCGGCCTTCATGGTATCCCAAACTATTGCGGGAGAAGCAGAACCTCTATTCAGTCTTAAAAATTCTTTTAACCAGCAGTCCATCTGGGCCTCATACTTGGGATCATATAGCAAGGCTCCCTCAAAGGTCCAATTAGATTTTTCCCTTTGCTGATTTGTAATGGAAATATCTAGGACCAACGGATTGTGATCTGACATCACCCATGGTAGCTTTCTTATCTTGATACTAGGTATCAATGCAGGTGAGATCAGAAAATAATCCAGCCTGGCTAGAGATTTATGTGGCATTGAGTAGTATGTACTCCCTCCTCCACCAGTATTTTGCTGTTCCCATGCATCGACAAGTCCATTGTCTTGCATCATTTGTATCAGAGCCCTATGACTTCTCTTTTTTTCAGCCCAGGAACCTGGCAGGCTCGTTTTTCCACAGACCATGAAGCCCATTGATATTCAGATCGCCACAGACTATGATGGGCATGGGCCAATTTGTCAATTCCACACTAACATGGTCTAGGGTCTCTGGGTCGTCTACTGTTGGAGCATAGATAGAGCAAAGAGTGAAGCTAAATCCATATACTTTACATTCAATCATAGCCCATCGACCATATGGATCTGCCTTTTGTTTTTTTACTGTTATGATCCTGCCCCGTGCCAATATTGCCACCCCGCGCGTCCTATGCCCTTGTGTTGTACATGTTAATAACTGGTACCCAAGCTGTTCTAGCATACATTTGCGAGATATCTCAATATGGGTTTCTTGTATACATACAATATCTGCCTGTATTGACCTTAAATATTCCTTCAACTCTCTTCGTTTTCTAGCATCATTCAAACCACATATATTAATTGTGACTATCCGCATAAACAAATGACATTTTTCCCCCATTTTCCTTTTTCCCTTCCCCCTTCCCCCCTCCTCTATATGTTTTCTTGATGATGATGATTTTTTGAGGGACAACTTTCCAAAAAGTTTGTCATGCTTGCTGCTCACCCCCTCTATCAAGTGTTCCAGTTCCCTATCAGAGAACTTTCTCTTTCTCTTCCTGGGCATGGCAGATGGATTTAACGCATTGTTGTCCATCCTGGATAGTTGTAGTGTGGCTGAGTTGTGAGGGTGAAATCTCTCTTCTCAGCCTCCGTGCTCTGCCTCCTCCTCTGAGCTCCTCAGGGCACTGGATAAAGCATGGCTGGATGACTTCCTGGTTGTGATGTCACAGCCTGCTTCCAGAGTGACCCTTCTTTTGCAAAATCGCTATTACCGAAATCGCTAATACCGAAATCGCCAATACTGATTTTGGTAATAGCTAATTTTTATTTTAAGGAATCAAATAGTGAATGCTTTTTTAAACCTACTTGAAATAGGAACAGCATTTAAAAAAATGTGTGCAGTGTTTTGAACCCATACAAATGTTTTGGGGGTTTGTATTTTATTCACCCACCCAGTCACTGTCCAGCCCCTACCCTAAGGTATGCCCCCTGTAGAGTTTGAATAGTAAATTCGCCCCCAGTCACTGTCCAGCACTTGCCCCGAGGTATGCCTCAGGCAGAGTAAGAATAGTAAATTGCTCCCCGAGTCACTGTCCAGCACCTACCCTGAGGTATGCCCCCTTGCAGAGTTAGAATAGTAAATTGCCCCCAGTCAATGTCCAGCACCTGCCCTGAGGGATGAGCCTGGTGGAGTTAGAGTACTAAATGAGTTCCCAGTCACTCTCCAGCACCTGCCCTGAGTTATGCCCCCAGTGGAGTAAGAATCATACATTGCCCCCAGTCAATGTTCAACATATGCCCTGTGATATGCCCCCAGCAGAGTTAGAATTGTAAATTAGCCCCCAGTCACTGTCCAGCACCTGCCCTGGGGTATGCTCCCAGAGGAGTTGGAATAGTAATTTGCTCTCTCATAATTGTCCAGCACCAGCCCTGAGTTAATGCCCGGTGGAGTAAGAATAGTAAATTAGCCCCATGTCACTGTCCAGCAGATGCCCCCGAAAGGAGTTAGAATAATAATTTTGCCCCCTGTCACTGTCCAGCAACTGGCCTGAGGGATGTCCCCGGCGGAGTTAAAATAGAAATTTGCTCCCCGTTCTTGCCACTGTCCAGTACCTGCTGTCAGCAAAAGGAATATTTTCAAACATATGTCTTTTTGTTACATTTTTGAAAATACAAAAAATAGGTACAAAACCCCAGTCAATTTGGTATTAGGATATTGTTACAATGTGTTATATTTTTACTTACATTCAAAGATTTCCAGCTAGTGCACGGTAAATACGTTTTTAGAATTGAGAAAATTAAATATTATTATTTGTTTATTGGATTTATCTGGTAATTTTTTTATGTGGTTTGTGTTAACATTGCACTTACTTCGACTGACAGATGGCAGTGCCTTCACAGCAAACTGTTGTTCCTCTCAGAAACTCGCAGAAGCATGTGGTCATGAGCTGAGTCAGTGTACCACTGCCCACAAAATGGTGGATGGTTGATTTTATGCGTTTTTTCACGGGTAAATCATAATTCAAACAAAAATATGTTTTGGGATGTTTATTTTAACATGCTTTAGATTCTGACAGAATTTGTATTTATTTATTTTGGTGAAAAATAATGTTTACTCAACTTCCTCTTATTGCACCCACCCCCAAGCAGTTGGTAAATAATCTGGGTGTCTGGGAGGATTCGACTCTCAGATTTCAAGCCCAAACCAAGAATGTGGCAGGGACCTGTATCGGTATTTTGCGGGGGGTTAAACCATTGTTAGGATACTTTGACCCGTCCACTTGGCAGATTATCATTCAGGCCGCTATTTTGTCGAGATTGGATTATGCTAGCTCTCTCGGGACCAACAAGTCAGAGATCTCAAGACTACAGAGGGTCCAGAATGCGGCGGCCAAAACTCTTCTTGGCCTCCGTAGAACCTGACCCACCTCTGCTGCCATCCGCCAACTACATTGGTTGCCAGTGGTCGGACCTGTGGAGTTCAAGTCCCTGTGCCTCGCTTTTAAAATCTTGAATTCATTTTAGCTACCTTGCTCTCACCCTACATTTCCTCCCGCCAACTCCGTTCCACGGAACAACATTTGGCGGTGAATCCGAGGTTGAGGAGAGTGCAGGCCGGCGGGTGCGCTTTCCGCACATGGGCAGCCAAATTATGGAATTCTCTCCCTTTGCCTATTCGCAGTTTGAAAAACTACTTGGTGTTCAGTAAGGCAATAAATACTTATCTTTTCCCATCACCTTAGGTCCCCTTGCCCTTTCTAGTGGCCTCTCCATTTGACTGTGATTAGTGCCGGGACGCCACTTTGCTGGGGTAGCGGTGCACTCTACAAGCTACTTAACATAACATAACCAACAGACATTTTACTTTTGGAAAAGCTGTACTTGTAGTGTAAAAAAAAAAGAAAGCACTACCGTAGAAACAGGATAGTTTGAATTGTGTTTATTCAAATAATATATGTTTTGTGATATGCTTTTTTACTAATGTTTATAGCTAAAATGTGTTTTGAGTGGCATTACTGCGCTGGATAATTTTTCTTACTTTTCGAAAGAAAATACATTTTTCTTGTATGTATTCATTTTTTTAACACATTTTCATTGCTTAAACATATTTATACATATGCTTTAATGATGCCTAGTAATGGTATGCGTGGCAACGGACGTTTTAATTTATCCCTATATGCATGAGTGGTAGAGACATAAATGCTTAAGGTCTGTGTGGTTCAGGAAGGTTTGTTGTTCAGACCGCGTTGTTCAAGCATGCGTGGTAAAGGCATGTGTTGTTCCGTCATACATCCCACCTATCAGAGCTATTGGCTTTGGCAATGTTTTGTAGCCATGCTGTACAACAGTGCAGATTTTTTACAATGTGGCTAAAACTAATTTTCAAAAGCACTATGACACAGTCTGGGTGCATTAACTTTTTTTTGTGCATTAGCATTGGATGCATCATAGTCCTTTTTTAATTCTTGTTATTTTTACACACATTACACAGCATTTACTCTGCTGCACACCATGTCTACAAATCATTGCTAAAGTCTGCAATGCCTATGCTGCTGTGCAGCATGAACAAAAGGCAATGACAGAGCCAATAATCTCCAAGGCGGCCTATTGGCTTTGTTCTGTGATTCTGAGCAAATCAGTTAATCTCTCCATGCTTGAAAAAGAGAAACAAATTACATTTGGCAAAAAATCTTATCACATAAAGAAGGCAAGTGAGCCCCTGAAAATACATTTGGAAGCAGATAACATCTGTTCTCACAATAAAAGCGTTAAACATCTGTTATCATAACAAACATTCATTTTGAAGGAGAAAAGGACTTCTTTGAAGTGCATGTAGCATAGTAAAACATAGCTACAAATGACAAGAAGTTCAAGAAGGACTAAGGGGATGAATAGAAAATAAAAGTAATAATTCAATCGCAACACAATCAGTGGAAGAACAACAATCAAGCTGAAGCAATTCATATTTGGATCATGCTCCGCCGAAAGAAGAAGAAATGAAGCCAGCGGTGGCCACTTAGAAGGCAGCAAATAAGACTGGCAATTAAGCCAATAAAATGTTAAGCAATGGGCTGGCTGCAAACCTCCTATTGTATACAATATCTCTCGCACGTGAGAGTGCATGCTACGCATGCGTGGTCGCAGGGGAGACCTAAAAACAGTGAGTCGATGCAGTAAACATCATCGCTTAATAATTATTCATTGACCTAAGTGGTTTGGTGCTATTTTTTAACAATCATCAGATGCCTGTTTCTAGTGCCTCTGCTTGTAATTTGTTTGCTGAAGCCTGAGCAGCCCCAACCACTTCCTATGAGAATGTGATCAATTTCACATAGACATACTCATTAGCCGCCTTTCCATACCCATTGTGCGTATTCCTGTACATTGGGTATACATAGCATGGCTACATACATAAATCCCTTTTGCAAAACCTTGGTAATGTGCTCCAGCATTTCTAAACCTTGTTATCTGTGCAGTCAGATGTAGGCTTGGGAGTTCCTAGATGTTTACATTACACAAGGAAAAATACAATATATATTAGTCAGAGTGTCTAGTTTCAAGAACTGTGTTTTAATGTGGAGTCCTGAAGTACTTGCCACATTACTTGCTGAGCTACATACAAGAGGCAGGTGTTGTCTTACTATCTCTTGCAGGTCTGCTGCCAAGAGTTCTGCCCAAATTTCCTTTCTCTTCACTCGCAGAATAATCAATTTAGGAACCCTCTATGGTGACAGTCTTAATTCCCAAGTTCCCTTATGGGCACCATTTGGTCTCCAAATCTAACACAAAGTCCACACTCAAGACACTGAGTAAGAGGCTGCATTTCATTAGATGTTGCTGAAAAGTGCCTTTTATTTTCACTTCGCCCAATATACTTATTGTGTGTGATACAAGTGTGGCCTGAGTAGTTGTTCTGCCCTAGAACACACTACAAGAATGTGCTTTGACTGTTCGACCTCGCTACCCCTGAAACTCAAAGCCTTAAACAATTGTTTGTGGCAATTCAGTGAGCTTGCAGTAGGTCCAAATTGTTGTATTGCCAAGGACAGCGGCAATAAGTGTTACAAGTGTCGCATAACTGTTCTTTAGGCAAACAGTCCCTGGAGAAACAGCCAAGCACTGTGTGACTACTAACACCGACGCCACCCTCCTCACCCTATAACAAAAATTTGAAAACAATCCCATCAGAACACTTTATGCTCCAACACCTCCTAACTAGGGAACGCTTTGGAGTGATTCCGTTTACAGTGCTGTCTTATACATATAGGGCATGTAAGCACTTATTTATTCATTCAATTTTTCATCACTTTTTTATTAGGGCTGTTTCTCCAACTGCGTAGAGGTAGGAAAGTCTAGGACATTCCAAGCATTATTATCAGCTGTGATGGGAAAATGAAAGAGAAGAGCTGTGACAGCAGGTTAAGGGTAACAAGTGCCCTCTTTGTTTGCATTTGTAAGCGCTATGTGAATGAATGTGGTGTTATTCTTTAAACATGAGTATTTGCTGTTGTTTCCAAGTGTGGCACGTCTATATTAATACAGCATTTTGTAAAGCGCGAACAGCTACCTCGCTAGGAGGTGTCCCGGCGCTAGGAGAACACAGTTGACCTGGAGGTGAGAAGTGAGAGAGTTAGCGAGGTTGAGTGAAGAGCCAAGTCTTTAGCAACTTCTTGAAGCAAGGTTCGGAGGGGGCTTGCTGGATTGCTGGTGGTAAGGCGTTCCATAATGAGGTAACATTTGCCGAAAAAGTTCGACCTCCTAGTCGAGCCCTTCTAGTACGTGGGACAGCCAATTGAACGCGGCAATTGGAGCGCAGCGCGCGGGCTTGGGAGTATCTCGGGAGCCGGCTTTTCAAGTACTCTGGGCAGGACCCATACAGAGATCTGAAGGCCAGCGTAAGTGCCTTAAATTTGATTCTGCTGGCAACTAGAAGCCAGTGCAGTGATCGTAGATGCGGAGAGACTGACTGCTTGAGAGGGATTCGCAGCAGCAGTCTCGCAGCCGCATTTTGGACTCCCTGAAGTTTTTGCGTCAGGTATTTTGGTAGGCCTAGATAGAGTCCGTTGGCGTAATCCAGCCTAGATGTGACAGTGGCATGGATTACAGTTTTCCGGCAGCTCTCCGGGAGGAGTCTCAGGATCTTACGGAGGTTCCTCAGTTTACTCAAGCAACAGCCGGCAACTTGTTGAATGTGCGAGGTAAAGGACAGGCTATCGTCCCACCTCACTCCAAGATTTTTTGCCGTGCGGCTGGGTAAGGGGGCTTGGCCCATCTCCGTAGGCCACCAAAGTTCTGAGGGAGGAGTAGGGCCTTTACCAAAGAAGATTACTTCAGTCTTATTGGCATTTAGTTTTAATTTGTTCGTATTCATCCAACAGGCTATATCTTGGAGACAGCCTTTGAAGTTCGAGAAGGACTCCTGCGACACCTCTGAATACGGAAATACCAACTGGGTGTCATCGGCATAAGAAATTGCCTTGACACCCCAGTTGGCAATCAACGTAAAGAGAGGAGCGAGGTAGATGTTGAACAAAAGGGGGCCGAGTGCCGACCCTTGCGGGACTCCACAACTGAGGACTTTGGGTGCTGAAGAGACCGTCCCTAGTGCCACCTTCTGTGTTCTCTGGGACAGATAGGAGTGTATCCACCCCAGTGCTTTGTCACGGATACCTATCTCGGCCAGACGCCTCAGTAGTCTGGCATGGTCCACCGTGTCAAAGGCGGCCGACAGATCCAGGAGTACCAGCATCGCTGAGTTGCCTGCATCCATCGACTACCTTACTGACTCGGCTACCTCAATAAGCGCTGTCTCCGTACTAAAGCCGGGACGAAAGCCTGATTGTGTCTCATGAAGTATCTTATTTACTTCTATGAATTTGCTCAGCTGGCGCTGTATTACTTTCTCAAACATTTTTCCAGGGGCAGCTAACAGCGAGATCGGGCGAAGATTGCATGATCCCCATTAGGTTTTTTTTTTCAGCGGGAGGAGAGTAGCATGTTTCCAGACGTTCGGGAATACTCCCGAGGCGGTGGATGAGTTCCAGATTTGTTGTATTGTGGGGGCTACAAACTCAGCTAAGGAGCCCCATAGTTTGGCTGGACATGGGTCGTCCGGAGAGCCGGATTTGCATCGGGTAAGTTCTTGTCTCACCTCACTCAGGGATATAGTCATGAATTGGGTGAGGGTTTCACCCAGCTCGTCTTTAATCACAAGGTCCGATTTCACCGTTTTTGTTTTGTTTTTGTTTCTATGCATATGGAATCTATTCATTTGTTGTTCTCTCTAGTCCATTAATGTGTTGCTCTGTCTAGTGTACTCCTGCAAGCCCTTGGTCTGCAGGCTTCCCTTGTATTGGTACGAATAGGGTAAACATTATTCCACATTATTCAACAAGAAATCCCTTACTGTACAACTCTTTTGAAAAGAGGGTATTTGGGGGCTCCTCCACTCTCAAAGCACCACTTAAAGCTACTGAAAGACAAAGGGCGTTGCTACAGAAGTGCAAAAAGTGTGAGGAAAGGCATTGAACAGTGGAGCACTTTCGTCGGTGTATATGTAGTGAACAGAAGTCGGTCTGGTCCAAGTAGTTTTAATGTAGAGTTATTGAAGATCAGATGTTAGAGCATAGAGCCCCGCCAGGAAGCAGCCTTCCTGCTGCTCAGCCCATCCACCAACTGACTCACACACTCACCAACATTCCACTCATCAACATTTTCTCATCGCAGACACACTGGCTGAGCAGAAGGTATAACACATCTCCCTTTCCTTATACAAATGAATATCAAATCCAAAAGAATCACAATGTAAGTAGTGCATGCAAAAGATTACAATAAAATATTTACATGCAACACAGGGGCAACAGAGCAAAAGCAATGTCATACATGTACAGATGACGATATACATGTATAAAAAAATAACAAAGAATAAATATATGGAAAAATAAACACACCACGCAATCCAGCAATTCTATAACACATCAGGAGTACTACACCACATCTCCCTTTCCACTAAGCAAAAAAAAAATCACACACTCCCTTTAAACCAAACCAAGACAACACACACGCTACCACTCCACAAAACACAAACTAAACCCCAATACCAAATCAAGCTGGCTGACCAGGCCAACAAGAGGTAGAAAGAGTACTGACTAGAAAACATGGTAGGAAACCATACTAAGAACTTAGAAGCTGTGGAAGATCATTCCACAGGGAACAAATGGAAGAAACATTGCCCTCCCCCCTTACCCGTAGTAAGGGTGGTACGTGTTGAACACAACTCCACACACAACATATTGCAAAAAATAATAGCCCTACACTCAAAACCCAAAGTTAGGATGGTACGTGTGAAAAATCATTTCACACAGAACATGAAAAGTACTCATTTAAATCCAATCAAATACAAGAAAAAAACAAACACCAGCAAGAAGAAACATTCATCAAAATATTGCTTCAACTTAGCCCTTCGCCCTCACCCGAAGTTACATGAGAAAATGCACACTCAACGTTCAGCACAATGCACAGAAAACGGCAATAAGGAGCAATACATTCACTCCTAAAAATCTGGCTAGCCCTCCACCCAAACCCGAAGTTGGAGTGGGATGTGTGGAAAAAACACTTCACATAGAACATGTATAACATTACAGGCTGAACGACCCACGAACGCACACCACCAGGTGAAACAACAGCGCAAGGTACAAGACCCCTGACAGCCCTAAGTAAAACACAGCATAGAACACTATGTGCCCTTCAAACATCATCAAAGCAGCTCTTGCCAACAAGTGAAAAACTGCCAGACTGGAAAGAGTAGTAATCAATAAAAGAATCACACAAACTCTGAGTTACAGGCAAAGAACAACAAGTACACGCTCCAGTTGCCACAGGTAGTTCAGTTAGAACAGCGCAACAGGTACTGGACGCAGCACAAGAGCAGAGTAATCCACCGATGACCAGTTGAAGTTAACACATGGCACTTTATCCAGTATGGTATTTGCTGTTTGCACACGTCAATGTAGATGCAGCCGTGGGTGAACGCTGGTCCGAACAGTAAAAGAAAAACAATGGGGGTTTTAGCGCTCTCTTTACCCCAGTAAACGCCTCACTAGTAAAAGAACAAAGTTGGTGACACACCGTAGGAGAACATGCCGTACAGTACACCTTCCAGAAGAAACGTCACTTGTCTCGATAGACTTAAGACGTAAAGTTGGGTGGCTGTAGGCTTGTCAATGCAGAACAGAGTGGAAGCTGCAGGGCGCTGCTCGAGGTGCAGACACGCCTGCGCTTGCCCAAGTGCGGCGGATTAGAAGAGGTAGGAAACGATTTCTAAAATAAAACCAATATAAAAAATTGAAATATCTGGAAACAGATGCAGCAGTGGAAAATTATAAACAGAATAATTGGTAAAATAAATACTTCACTAGTATAGACACCCTCACCACGTTACAATGCACAGTCAATTCAATCTGAAAACACGAGGGCAGGTGGAAAAACTCTTCCTCTTCGATGAACCACCCAAGATGCTCTCTTCCAAACGCTTTTGTCACTGGCACAGGGGACTAGTCCGGTGTGTTGTACCACCTAACACGAACAAGGAGGCCCCTGAGGGAAGGCGCAACTCCATAAAACGGACTCCCAAGTCCTAATAAGATGCTCCTCATAAGAACACAGCACAATGGGCTAAATCAAACACAGGGGTTTAGAAACACAGTCCAATTTGTGGTAGGGACACCACAAAATGACTAAATAGTAGTTGCAGCAAATAGGCATAGGATGAACAGAAGGTCCAATACAGTTGAAGCAGAAACAACAAGAACTGGCACACTTGGGTTGGGGTGACCGGTGTCAAGGTCACTGGTGGGGCTCGGGCTTCCAGGTAGTTGTTTAAACACACCGAGCCCAGGGGTCCAGAGTGAGTGACTGAGTAGAAGGTGGATTTAAGGAAACCAAGCTTCACGTCGGGGGTATCCCTTTATCAGGACTGTTTCCCTCACACATCATCGGTGTCAAGCTTCATCATCGGGGTGCCTCCTCGCATCAGAAACTAGTTCTAATGCGGGCTACAACCCCCTCTCTACGAGGGAGGAGCTTAGGGGTGTTTTGAATCGGCAGCTCGGTTATACTAAAACCCTATGTGAGCTAAGTGTGTGAACACATGTTGAAAATAAGTGCGGTGCTAAAATAAAGTGAAAGTGAGTTTAAAACTGCCTGCGATTCTAGATATCAGTAAACTTTATTAAGCTACCTAGTGACAGGATTAAAAAGCAATGAGCTAGGATATGCGGCTGACCACCATTAGAGACAGTCACATGTGCTAGATCAACATGTTTTAGCCATCAGGCTTTCATCAGTATCAGTTAGTGTACAGCAGCTGCAAACTCATGTGAAGGTGCACAACAAAAAGAATATATGTGAAGGTGCCGCTGTATCTTGTACTGAACCAGGGTGGTTGTGTCCAGTAGATCTCACCAATGGAACCTAGAGTGTCGGGAAAAGAGGCACTTACCAAACTGGGGTAAAATTGTTACCTCTTCAGTCCGGGGCTAATTTAGCCGTAGGTACATGCGCCAAACAACCTGGAAATAAAGGTGGTGGCGTCAAGGTGCAGCACCACACACACATAACAGAGAGATGAAGGGGATGTAACGGCAAGACCCAGGAGGGGATGGTAACTGACAATGTCTGGGTCCCTGTCTAAAAGGAATCTGATACTTCGTCAGATGTTACTCAGCTAGGCTAGATTGAACAGTGATGAAGTAAAGCCCAGGGACATTTACGTCTAAAACTCAATTGTGTCTAAAACACAATTTGAGGGAATACCACAATAAGTCAAGAAGACGGGAACAGCTCAAGGAGGCTGTGCATGGTGATTCTATTCTAACCAAGATAGTTCAAAGGAACATACTATGGAGTGGAGAATCACCCAGGTGCCTTTCATTGGGAAAGAGGAAGAAACAAAGCTAGAGGCCAAGCCATCCCTCTGGGATAGAAAAATAGAAAAAACGGGTCATCTGATGTTACAGGCTGTTATGGTCCTAGAAATGGTGTTCAGAGAGGGTACATTCATATGTACCTAATATCGAGTGAGCGGGGTGATGGAACAGCGCCATGCCTCCAGGAAAAGACCACGGTAGCCCGGAGCCAAAGTGCTCCCACTAGAGTAGCTCACAAATGGTCTTGGGGCAGGGAACCCCGTGATACCGGTCGGTATAACAATACATCACATTGACAATGCTTCCTTCAGCTTTAATTAGGGGTAAAAACAGTTACTGCCCCGTTCTTGACCTTTCAAATCTTGCAACTGCCCTAGCAGTGCCTGCCCCAGGATTCATGGATGCAGCAGCAGGGATAGAAAGCAACCTACATTGCATTCCATGGCATTGCCGAAGCCCCTCAGAAGCAAACAGGGGGCTCTTGTGGGCGTAGAGGTGGAGTTCAATCCTGTCACATCATCAGAGGACAAAGGCTGCATGATGTTACCACCGCTAGCCCTGGTAATATAGCGCTGCTTGGCCTGTAAAGTGTCCCAGTTGTTTCTTAGGTCTAACAACTCACACAGTCACGCAATGTGACACACAGCTGAAACTCTCTGGAGGCTCTAGACCTTCACGTATTCGGAAAATCTACTGCTTGAACCGCCCACTTTCAAGAAGGAAAGATCGATGGCCCAATCCTTTTCAAGCAACACAGTGAGAATATGGAACTCACTGCCGCCTCAGCTCCGGACCACCACCTCCTCCCAGGTCTTCAAAACGGACCTCAAAGTTCTCCTCCTCCCAAGACACCTCCTAAAGTAATTCTCACCCTCTCTATTATCTGAAGGAAGACCTCCCATCACTGAAATCTCTATTCTCCATGACTATGGAAGTGCCTTCCCATTGTGTTCGTGTGGTTGGAGTGTATGCCATTTATTGCAGTATTATCCTTGTTTCTGTGTTTGGTTCTCTTTTGTAACATGCACACGCCACTTTTCTCTTGTAACACACTGTTTGCTACCTCTCACATTATGTTTGCTTTTGATACTTACACACGTGCCACCATTGCCTACTTAACGTTTGTTCTTGTGCCTCTGTGTCTAGCATATTTTGCAGTATATTACCTCTAAATGTACTTTGTTTTCTCTTGTAACCTGCACACTTGTCACTCTTTCCTCCTGTATTGCACTGTTTGCTACCTCATGTATTTTGTTTGCTCACAATTGTCACTTTTACCTCATGTAACTTATCGTCTGCTTTTGTAATTTGTTCATTTGTAATTTTTCTGTTCCTATTGTGAAGCACTCTGACGCCTTCGGGTAAAGTCTGCGCTATATAAAAACGCATAAATAAATAAATAAATAAAATCTCTCTTTATAATGGGACCAGGTGAAAAGGAACAGTCACATGGTGAGCTGGAAACCTTAGCTCAGAACAGGTTTCAAGCTCAGATGAGAAGGCTCTGCACAGTCGGGCTCCATTAACCCCCGAGTATTTGGGGTGCCGCTGGGTGATTTTCTTGTTGTTGTTAGGGACATGAATGTCCTAAGTCCAATTCTCCAAGGCCCCCACCCTCTCTGAATTCCCACCCCTTCTCCCTGCACAATTACGTGGTGGAAAGTCGTTTTAGGCTGACAGGTCTGAATTCTCAAGAGGCCGCTGCAGCATGTACCACCCACTGTCGCTGCCAGCACTGCCAAAGGCCAGGAGGAATGCTACCTACTAACCTTCACACTCCTGCAAATGGGACAATCTGGACCATTCCATGTCACACAAAGCTGTAAGAATGCCACTTCCCATGGAAACACAAAGGCCTGAATGTACTAAAGGTTGGTTGAGCATGCACTTGTGTAACGCTGCACGGTTTTGTCCTGCACAAGCAGGCTTTTATCATGGTCAGTAATCCTGCCCCTACCGGCCCATGCCCCTTGTGACCCCTGCCACTGCCTTTGTGACCCCTAGTGTCAGCAGTGGCAAAATCAGTGGCAGGAACAGAAGCCGCTCGTCCTTATGGACGTCGGTGCGGGATTCACTTACCTCATTTTTTGTCAATCTTCTACTACACTAATAGTGAATGATATTACATTATTCGCTATTAGTTTAATAGAAAATGGAGTACAAATAGCTGGAATATGACTTTCCCTGGCAGCTTAGGTAAAGTATGTATGTTGTGTGCGTGCTTGCAGTTTTGAGTGTGTTTATGTAAGAGAGTGTGAATGTCTCTGCATGTGTAGGCAGAGTGTGAGTCTGTATGTGAGTGTGTGTTCAAATGTGTGTGTGTATAAGCATATGTATGTGTGAGTGAAGGTGAAGGTCTAGGAGCATGTAAAGTTAGTGGCGGCTGCTAAGGAACAGGGTGGCGGATGTGTTGGGATAAAAAATAAATCACTTACCTGGTTACGGCCGCCGCCTCTCCTCTGTCCTCTTCTCTTCCTCCTGACTCCCGGAAGCAGGAAGCTGCCAGGCTCCCGTATGCCAATCACGACGCTGCTGTCACAAGCATGGCAGTAGCGTCGTGATTGTTCTGAGCTGCCTGTTTGACACTCAGGCAGTGCCTGGGAGCCTTGGGACAGTTCTCCAACCGGATGTGCAACACAACTGGGTGGAGAAATGCTTAGTGTAAATGACGGTTTGCCAGCCCAAGATGGCCGGCCAAACTGTCATGCGCACTAACACTCCTCCTGTGAACAAACCCAGCCCACCCCGTCCTTACCTGGCTCCGTGCAGAAAAACTGAATTATAGTAACAATGTGTTATTGTCATTTTATTTTTCCTTGTTGCACTGTTCTGAGAGCAGTGGGGAGACGCACCTCTGCCTTAGCAGAGGCGCAACCGCTATGTGAAGTCACTTCCGCTACCCCAGGCATTTTGGTGAAATGACATCCAAGGTAAACGGATACAACACTTTACGTTGACGGAGTGGCTGTGCTGCACCTCAGTAAAAACGGGTGGATCTTCTGCAATAGTAACTACAATTTGCGGCCAGAACCTAATTCTGTGATTTACAGTTTGTGATCTGCAATAATAGATGACAATTTTTGCACACACGAACGTGACTTTTAAGTGCAAACGTTTCTAGCATCTTTCAGAGGCATTATTTATGTTTTAATTTATGTTCTGTGAGTTTCCAGAATCTTAAAGGAACTAATATTTAATTCATTTGATCAGAGGTTTTTTTTTTTTTACACTTAGAGTAAAAATGTAAAGTACCGAGCAAACAATGTCTCAAAACTGTTTACAAACGTCAGGGAACGTAGGGCGTTTGCCAAGGTGTCTACAGAAGCGGTGACATTTTAATGTAGTACCTGCGAGCGTGTAACAGCTCCTGAGTCATTGGAAATACATATGGCCGGACGTTAAAAGATTTTACCACCTCCTGGTTATTTAAAAAGACTGATAAATGCGTGTTTTTTTCCAGAGCAATGCTACTTTCTAACCGAGACTCAGTACAGCGGGTCTTGCTATAATGGAACAGAAAAACCATTTGCAGTTGCTTGTCAAAAGCGAAAATTAAATTCAGCGGAGACTGGATGTTGAGTAATGCATCAGAAGTGCAATTGGTTTTTCTTGCTTAAAATACATATTTTTCGTTCCTTGTTATTAAAGTTCAGAACCTTCGCGTTCAACTACCAGATGTCTAGAAGGGATGGAATTGTGGGTGTTGGGCGGGGAATGCTAAGCGGCGACTGTAAGAGGTAAGCCGCATGCGGCTAATTCCTCCGTTCACCCAACAAGCTGCATACCGAGTAGGAGGCGGCAGCAACACCTGATGACATGATGAGGTGACGGAGCCGCGTCGTTCAGAATATTAATGCGAACCCCGTACTCTGCCGCCTCAGCCACGTCTGCGCGCGCGTTAATGGCTGTCATATAGTGCCTAGCAACAATGGTAGCAGCTCGCGCTACCACTAGCCGAGCATGCTCGTTAGACCTCCCGAGTGTCGGTGGGTGAACATTTGAAAGGCTCCTGCTGTCATAAGACTAGTGTGGCAAACATCAGGCGTCGCTAAAAACTACCAATCAGTGTCGCCTTTTTAGGTCTGGCTTGACAGCGCATCTGTCTGCTGTACCTATTGTTCTCATTCGTTTCAAATCTAACTAGGCTGGGCTTGGCCCTGCGCATTGGAGCACGGTTTTCTCACCTCATGCAATTGGCTTGTTGGAGTATCATTCCACTCATGGAGATCCCGCATTGCAATAGACGAGGGACTATTTTGCTTCTCATAAGTACAATGAATCATGATCATGATCAATTCATTTTTTATGGCATGCATGCAACTTGTCAGGAAAACAAGCATTTTTTATATTCTATTTTCCTTGCAGCAGTTTTTTTTAAATGGTTTAGTCAGGACGCAAAATGCAGGCTAGACTTATTAGCTTTGCACATGTTTGTTTTTAATTTAACATATTTTCTATAGAGCGGATCCTCAGGGTGCATGTATTAATAAATCCATCACTGGAATCAGTGAGAGTTTATTACAAGATGTTTGATAGCAAGCATCTTTAATTTCAGTGAGGCAAACATGAACTTGAAATGGCTTCTCTCCTCCCTTGTACAGGCAGTAATTGAACTGACTGGCACAAGGGCATATCTGCTCATGCAGATGATGTCCTCACATGTAATATAGTGCACCTTGCCTTAGGGCTGTAAGGCCTGCGGTAGGCTGATACAATTGTATCATGTGATCAATATGCTACCGGGTTCCTTAAGCTTTCTAGTTCTTGGAATCTCTTCCACTCAGTCTTTTCCAGGCATTGTGCAGTGTCAAGAGGGTTCCAACCCACTGTTTAATTGTGCTGAAATCCCATTTAGCCATTTCAATCAGTTACAACCTTGAAGGCATCTTTCATCATTAGTAGTATCCTTGGTGAACTTGAGCTTGCAGCTGGCAGCGCCTTTGGTTGGGCGGAGTGGCATAAGTTAGGAACTTGCTAAGGAAGCCCTGATGCTAAATACAGGTTGGGGAAGAGGACATCAAGTTTCTTTTTTCCTGAAGCCTGGGTAGAATGGAATGAATTGAAGCTAGGCATTACTTTCTGGTCAACAACCCTGATCCTTTCTGCCTCACATTAAACGTATAGGGACCGTTCCTGTTGCATGGCCTGCTCCAATGAAAACGTACATTTTTTTTAATGCTTTATATATGCATAATGAACAATAAAAGCAATGCTAATAAAAACTGTAATAAATGGGCACATCAGAGCTGTTAGAACTGTCAGCCTTATGCTGGCCTTCCTCCAAACATTTCGCATTGCACCTCCATATTTTTCTGATATCATTTTTGTTGGCCATAGGACTCTGTTCACTTTACGACTGCTAACCAGTGCTAAAGTGCATGTGCCCACTCCTAAAAACATGGTAACATGGGCTTGTCCCTAATTGACATCATTAATTTAGTTATACGTCCCTACTAAAGGTACTGAATGTACCCAGTGCCTGTAAATTAAATGCTACAAGTGGGCCTGCAGCACTTGTTGTACCACCCACCAAAGGAGCCTTGCAAATCTGTCTCAGGCTGCCTTTGGACCCTGTGTGTGCAGTATTTAGTTGCCATTTCGAACTGGCAAAATAAACCTCTTATCTGGATTTATGGGGCAACTTCCTGCCCCAATGCCAATGGCACAGCCGAATATTTACTCCATTTTACTTTTATTACTCCTTTGTTTTATCAACTCTTTCGCTTAAATCTAATGTGCTCCACACACAGGGTGATGCTATTTTCAACGGTTTCTCATATTCAAGATGTGCCCATCCGGACCTCTCTTCAAGAATACGTATGGGCACAAAGTTCATCTGAAGAAGTTTTTCTTAAAAACCCAATGCATTTCGGGGTGGTGGGGCCCTTCGTCAGGGGAAACTACAAATAACAGTAAAACATGTATTATGATTTTATGAACAGCGTTCAAAAACATTCACAACATTAAAATGTAATTGGCTGCATTTCAATCCCGAGTGACTATCGCATTTTAGCAAGCCTGGTAGTTTGCACAGTTTGTGGTATAATAACCCATTTCACAATCCCAAGAACCTCAAGCACAGTGTAATCCCATTTCATTACATCCGTTGTGCCTTCACATTATTCACCCGGTGGCTTCCACTCAATTGCCACATTGCCTTGAACACACGCCCACTGCTCCTCCCAGATCGCAACGTTCTACTTTCATCTAGCGTGTCATGAAACCTTCCTATTACACGCAGACATACTCTAGAATGTTATTCTAATCTGTACCACCGTACCAACACCATTCCCAAATCTTCCATTGGTGTGCATCCCCTACCCTTATGTTGTACAAAATAAACCTCTTGCCAGGTTCAAACATGCCTTTTTAATACATAAAAGTCACCCCTAGGGTAGGCCCTGAACAGCCCACAGGGCAGTGTGCTATGTACTTAAAACGTAGGAAATGTAATTTAAAGTTTTACATGTCCTGGTAGTACAAAACTCTTACATTCGTTATTCATTAATGCTAGGCCTGCTTCGCTCATATTTAATACACTGTAACTTCCAAATGAGAACAGGTAAACAGTTCATGTTTGGTGTCTAACTGTAATGAAAAATCCTCTTTTATGGTGAAGTCAGACTTTTGATTACAATTTAGGAAATGCCACTTTTAAAAAGTTGGCATTTTCCTGCTTTGGCTATTTAATTACTGCAGTCTGTTTCTTCGTCATATGACTGGGTGTAGTTGGCAGCTGGACTTTGTGTATTCCTCATTGACAGCCACACACAATTGCGTACTTAGGTGTGCTTGGATGGGTCATCTCATTATTGGCCAGATGGGAGGGCGAAAGTAGGCACAACTCTACTGACACCTAAATAGGCTGTGTTCTGCCTCCACACAAAGGATTAAATACCCCTTTCAGTTAGCCTGGGGCCAGGGCAGGGGCAGAAGGAAAACAGTGTACTTTAAAGAGAAACCTCTAGACGCTTCGCCCACGTCACAGGAGACATCAGGTATAAATATTGGAACAAAGACACTAATACTTCAGTACACGCCTGGACCTGTGGAGCCTATAGAAAAAGGGTTGCTGTGCTGATTTTCTACCACTCAGCTGCCCTGCGACTCTGCTGTTCTGCTGCCTGCTACCCTGCTTGCTGAGAAGGAAGATTGGACCTGCACCCTTCCCCCAAGCTTAAGTGACTCCAAGGGTCAGCCAGCTGACCTTCTGTTCTGAGCAACAGTAGCATAACATATTCCAGAGGCTCCCTGCAACTGCCCAAGTGACCTGCTGCATGGAATGGCTGCCTGGACCTGCCTGAGCCCTGCTTGCTTCTACGGGAGTGAAATCCTGACCCCAAGCAGTGCCCCTCAGGTCCTGGATCCTGGGTGTAGCCTCAATTAGGCTTCCCTGAGGTTGTGTGGGCACTTTACAAACAAGAACGGGCCAGTTTGCACAAAGACCATGATGCCCGTGCCATCCGCCAAAACGCGAAGTTCCAGTGAAGCACCTCTTCGTGCTACAACACCGACCTCCTTGGTGACTGCCAACGCGAAGCTCCAACTACAACCGTCCTCAACCCGACAGGATTATTGCACTCCAGCAATGACCGTCATCAAAGGCCGGCCGGCACTTCGTGCAACATTGGTGGTTATCTATGACACTCACCCTGCTCCTCCTGGCTCCTTCAACTGCAAGCGGAGCTCCTGGCACTGGACTGAGAAGGTAACTCTTTGAACAGGACTAACCTGGTCTCAGTATCTGAACCACTCTCCATCATAGTTGGTCTGAACTTGGGATTTTCTCCCAGTTTCACATTACCAGAAAGCCACGTGTGGCACTTTGTGCTTGTTGATACTATTTTTACTTAAATCTTTAAAATTGCAAATCTGTGGCTCTACTAACTGGATGTATGTTGTTTTGCTTTCAAATTATTTATTACATTCTACTCTGTGTTTCTAATTGGAATTTTTGTTGTGTTTGAACTCTTTTGCTGTTTGGAGTGCTGCATAAGTACTTCACACATTGCCACTAACTTTAGCATGACTGCTCTGTACCCAGTTACCTGAGAGTTGAGCACAGGTTAATTTGGGGTTTGCTTGTGACTACACCCTGACAAGGATGGTGGTTTCTACTTGCAGAGGGTTTCACACCCTTATCCAGTAACTTAATTTCTTACATGAGCTTATTGACAAAAGTAAATTTACTGTGAGTAAATCTACATGTAAATGTACTCTTAAATAACTACTTTTGGCTATTTACCATTTCCGAAAGTAAATTTACTACAAAGTGTAGATTTACAAGTCTCCACCCACCGAAACAGTGCATTGAGCCAAATTTATGAGTCTAAAGTTACTACCAGTAACTATTCACACGGAGGAGGAGGTCTCTGCCACTGAGATAGCGATCTCCATGTAGTAAAGTATAGAGAAAAGTAAAACAGTTTATCAAATAAAAAAACAAAGTATTTTAAAATATTGTGATGTTAAATATTAATGTAAAATAATTGTGTATATTTAAATGTACAATAAAATAATAATGCTACAGCACTATTAACTTAATTTTGAATTCAATATTTAAGTTAAATATATTAAATTAAATATTTTTTTAAAGGTTTTAGAAAATGTCTAAAAATATTACAGAATGTTATGCATAGAATAAATGTAAATTAATTGAACTTAAAATGTCAGTAAAAAAAGTTAAAATATTCAAACTACAATAATAAGTTGTGTGTGTCTATATATGTATGGTTATATATACAAAAGGAAGCAGAGATCTCTGGGTAGTTCCTAAGTTTAGGTGGAGAGCAGCTCCTGTATAGAGCACCCTCAGCACCAGCGCCACTCTAAATTTGCATCTCAAATATCTGCTTTTCTATAAAAAAAATGTAAGCATAGTATTAGTGCAGTGCCATTCAAGCCAAGATAGGAAGGGACAAAGAGGCACATGCATCAAGCTTTTTACCATTGGTAAACGGGTCGATTCGCAGAATCGTCCCGTTTGTGACAGGTAAAAAGCCTTTTGAGATGCATCAACCCAAAATGGATTCGCAAAATAGGTAATCGCAATTTTTGTGATTACCTATTTTGCAAATGCAGTTAGGGAATCTCAATTTGAGATTCCCTAAATACAATGCACAAAGCATTTTCAGAATGCTAATTTGCATTAAGGAATCGCAAATTACCATCAGTTGATGGTAATTTGCAATTCCTTTGAAAAAAGCACAAAATTGCACTTTTCTTATTGCCATGTGGCGCGTACACATGCCCTTATGGGCATGTGTGTGCGCCACATGTGCACACATACCGTTTTTGGGGGTGCATCAGGGGGGCCTTATGGCCCCTTAGGTAATTGCAAATTGCGACTGCTTTCTCTATCATTCCTATGGGCCTCTAGGCCCATAGGAACGAATGAGAAAGCATTGCCTAAAAGCAAACCGCAATTTGGAATTCGCTATTAGGGAATGTGTAGGAATTGCTAATATTTGAGCAAAACCTACATGTATAAGGAATTGCAAAGCCTTAATAGCGATTCCTTAAAAATCGCTATTAAGGAATCCCTGCTTTTCGCTCTCTCCATGGAGCCATTTATTAATGCTTTGGAAGCTCAAACTAAGATTGCCCCTATCTTGCAAGAAGGTAAAACTTTAAAAATGACTGCATATGCAGATGATTTAGCCATTTATACCACCAATGTTATTGATGCATTAATAGCGATAACGGAAAAAACGACACAGGGTCTAGACTCCTAACCAGCAAGGCTGAGTCAAAACTAAGCTAAGCTAACAAAACAGGTGCCCATACTGGGTTTGACTTTTTGTGAAATAGCCAAAAGAACTGTTCCCTTGGCGTTGGCGTCCTCTGCCTCTCTGTTGACCTCTGCCTAAAAAAGGTTGGGGGTTTTGCTGTTGATTCTCTTGATTGGTCCTGCGAGCTGAAGTGTTTCTTGAGTCGTTACTGTCCGACTCAGCTCCTGAAGAGGAGGAGGTATCCGAGAATGTTATGAATTTATTTCTTGAACGTCCCTGATTGTCCTGGAAGAACCTCCTTTGTATTGGTCTGGTATAAAAATCCTTCTGGAGATATGGATATGCTGCCTCTAATGAAAAGTTTTTTTTGTCCAGTTCAAACTTATTTCTTTTTTGCGTTACTGTATAATCTTTGAATTCTTGGATTTCCTTGTCAATTTTATCCAAAAGCTCCTTTGAATTTGTAATTAATTGGTTGTTTTTTATTTCCGATTCTAAATCCGTAATTTCTTGGAGCTGTTTTTGGGAGATTCTATGAGCCGTTTCTACAGTAAGGATCATCAGGATCCTGATCAGTCTTGACTAAGTCACTTTGATGATTTATGCTTGTAATAAGTTAGAGCTGATGTAGCACATAGTTGTAAATAATTTTGACACGGACCATTACCTCAGTGGTATTTGTTGTTTGTTATTTTTCTATAAATGTTTCTCTTGCTAATGTGTTTTGAATATAAATGGAATGCATGAGGAGTGAAAGTGGTCAGTTTGGTTGTGGTATAATAACTTTTGTGTTGTAAATATTTGTACAGAATTTGTTTGTTGTTGTATATTTTGTATATATCTTTGATATGCACTAAAAAGCTTTGTTTGAAAACATAAACATTTCTGAAAAAGTATTGAAATAAATTTGAAACAAATGTGACTATAGACTGTAATGTTTAATTCATAACAGTCCTTTTGGCTATTTCACAAAAAGTCAAACCCAGTATTGGCACCTGTTTTGTTAGCTTAATAGCGATAACGACAGAAGCAAAACATTTTGGGACTATTTCAGGCTATAAAATTAAATATAGATAAAACTCAAGTCATTATGAATTACCAGGCCAATCTACCAGTGCAAGGACTTTGCCAATCTGCAGTATATCTCGGGGTAAAGATATCATCTAACATTGCTGATATAAATTCTTTAAATTATGACCCCTTATTAAAAGAAGTGTCTAATCTTTTAAAAAAATGGCACAAGATCCCATTAAACCTCATAGGTCGTATGAATTTGATCAAGATGAACATACTGCCGAAGTTTTTATATCTTTTCCGTTCCATACCTTGCCACGTTAATAACTTATTTTTTAAAAAATTAGACGCCATCTTAAGTAGTTTCATTTGGGGCTATAAGAAGGCTCGTAGGTCTATTACTATATTAAAACTCCCACTCGGAAAGGGAGGCTTAAACTTCCCTGATTTTAAAGCTTATTTTTTTGCCTCTTTCTTAGGTCGGCTTCGTAGCCTATTTGTCGTTAATAATCAATATTTTTTCCACCAATTTATGCTCGGTGGTCATTCCAAACAATTCCTGGCAAATGTACAAGACCCAAATTACTTCAAACGTGTAAAATTTAAGACTGCGAGAGATGCTGTATTAATATGGAAAGAGATGTTGACTAAGTGCAATACTTCGTTCTTCCATAAAGAGTTGCCAATATGGGACAATCCTGGGCTTCCAGATATTTTTAGAGATAAAACTGCCCGAGAATGGGCTAACTATGGTATTGAGACACTAGGGGATCTTTATGGTTCAGACGTTTTTTTACAATTTTCAACATTGCAACTATTGTATAAAATGCCCGAAAAAATGAGATTTAAATATATTAAAGTTAAGGATTATTTAATACGTAAAATGAATCTGGTAGAAATTACCAGCTTAGATATATGGACTTGTTTTTATTCGGTGCATCAAAAATCATTAATTAGTCCGGGATACAAGCGTCTCAGTCAAAATAGTTTTGATGAAGCCCCTAGATTGGCAATAAAATGGACTGCTAGCTTAGGATTCAATGTGACAACCCAGAATATTTCTTCTGCCTTAGTCAATATTAGTAAAGCCATCCAGTTCTCTAGTTTGAAACTCCAATCCTATAAGACGATTAGTCAATTGTACTACACTCCATTAAAAATTTCAAAATGGGCACAAAATATTTTCTATAATGATCGCACTAAATGTCCTAAATGCGGTCTGGTGGCAGCAGACCTCATACATATGATTTATTCATGCCCATCATTAGCGAAATATTGGTTGGACATAGAAAATATTCTAGTTCAAAATCAACTGATTAATTTTTCATTAGATGCTGCCGCGGTACTAATGTCCATACACCCGGCTAGCTCTATCTATAAAGATCTGCTAGATATTATATTGGCTTGATTGGTGGTAGCTAGGGCCTGGATTGCTCAGAACCCTCCTCATACAACCGAATGGTGGACATTGGTCTATGAAATTTACACTATGGAAGATGCTATTGCTAGGAATAGAGGAATTAAAGCTAAAAATAGGGTTACCAAAATATGGGGTAATTTTTTGCAATGCCAGTAACGATTAAAACCTTGTATGTTTTTTCGGTTTACGATGCTATTAATTATTAGTGATATGTCCTGACTAGGAATTACATCTTTAACTTTTGTCTCTGCTTTCTTTTTTTTTTCATTTGTTATAATATGAACTCGCACCAAATTGTACTCGATTTATCTTATTTTTTCGATGTTGTACTTGGATATGTTAATCTCCCTGACTTGCTTGTCAAATAAAATAATTATTAAAAAAAAGGAATCTCAATTCCTTAGCTTGATGCATGTGCTCAAAAGTCTCTTGCCATTTCTACAGCAAAGTTTTTAAGCATAAGATTAGCACAGTGCTATCCATGCCGAGCTGTAAAATAACAAAAGCCTTTTACCACTCCAGGCACAGTATTACAGCTTTGATTTGTTAAAATACCAACCAAGTCAACCTGAAATTAATAAAAGCAACTCCTGACACGTATTTCGCTATCATTACAGCTCTTCAGAGAGGTTTAGCTTTGTCCGGACACAAGGGAGCACCCAGTACTTTTCAAAACAACACCCTTTCAGGCATAGAGTGACACATAAATTATGTAAAAAGTAGCTCTGGGCGGTTCCCAGATTTAGGTGGAGAACAGCTCCTGTATAGAGCACCCTCAACACCAGTGACACTCTAAGATGCTAACCTTACTGAAAAAGTCATGAGAGATAGGCTACGACTAACTGGCTAATGTCTTGCTTAATTATATAGGGGCCAGATGTACGACTGTTTTTTGCGGTCGCAAAGGGGTTTTAGGCCCGTTTGCGACCGCAAAAACGCGTGGGCCATGTACAAACCCTATTTTGCGAGTCGCAAACAATTCTCCAGTCACAAAATAGTGTTAGTAACTCGCTATTAGGAAGGGGCATTCCAAGGAGGTTCTTTCCTAATAGAGACTTCAAAAATAATATATGAATGTTTTGCAACCGTAATTGCAGTCGCAAAACACTCGCAGTTTAACACCCTTCACTGACCGCAGCAGGCCACTATCCCTGGGAGTGCCAGCCATTCCCAATGGGGTCACAAATTGCAACAGCCTCATTAATATTCATGAACCATGCAATTTGTGATCCATTGGGAATCGCAAACAGTGTCTTTGACACTGTGCGACTTTGAATTTTGTGACTCGCAAATTGCGACTCGCAATTTGTCGCAATGTGCGAGTCACAATATGTAATGGTTGTACATCTGGTCCTATATCTTGTATTTCCATGGATGTACATTTTATAAATGATTGGAACTGCCCTGCGGTATCATTTGACCAAGACCCATGTGCGTTTAAATGCATCATATTGGATTTACCACGAGGTTACGTAATTGGGGGGAAAGATAATATGAGCCCTGGGAAGTCTAAAGACAAACTTTGTGTAATATTAGTACCGGCGAGTAGGTTTAACCACTGCCAAGTAGTGCCCTTAGGGAAATGGAACTGTTTTAATCTGTAAGGACCATAATAGGGGCCTTTTCTCTTTTTACAGTGGATGGTGCTCTGACCCCTGCCCATGAATTTAGGTTGTTTTTTATGAGAAAAAATTGAGGAAGACAAGCCTTATATTAAGAAACCCGGCTGCCGGAGGTAAGTCACCGAATGGGGTGATATGCAGGGGTGTGCAAGTTGTCTTATAAACGAAAACTCAGGTTTGGACAGTAACAACATATTATAAATCTGCAGGTAGTACATTATAAAATCTGACTAACAGCTGAATTGGGAGGAGATTTTATTACTGCCCCCTAGAAGACGACTTGATATGGTATGATGCATATCGAAGTGTAGCTTAGGGCCTATTTGAAGGTGAGAATAGGAGACCCCATGTATTAGGTAATTTTGTATATACATAAGAATGTCAGTTGTGATGATTTAGTAAACAATGGTTTATATTCTACCAATAGGGCAGAGTCTCAGAATTGTAAAGAAGACCGTACCCTTGTCCAGATAGTCTGGTTAAACACAAAGAGCAAGCAGATGTATACATAGAGCAATAATATTGCACTGCATTTCTTGGGGAGTAAAAATACATTTTGCAAAATGTGCTGTAAGTGAGTGGAACGGCCTAAAGTGAGCATGAAGGTGGTTGGTTCTGTCCCCTAGGCCCCTAAACTAGCGGCAGGGGCAGATCCTGACATCAATGGTCATACAGGCTGGCCCCCAAAAGGTGTAGGTCCAAGTGGAACCTTTGTCTATGAGAAAGTCATGGGGGATTTATTGAACGTGGGGATGTTTAAGTGCCACCTAATAGCGATTAGATACAAGGTTGGTAAGGACTGTGATACTCCAAACAGCATTGAAGGTTATAATGGCGTGTCCCAATAAGTGTATGCCAAAATGGAATCATTGTTAATGAGGAATTGAGTGGGACTTATTGAAATTGTGGATGTTTGAGTGTAACCAAGCAGAGATTAGACATAATAATATTAATAATCTTTATTGCATGATTAATTAAAATCTTTGCAATTAGGCAATAAAAACAAGAAAGAGAAAAGTACACGAATAAAGCCTTTAAAAAGCAATTTTAAAAAAACATTTAGAAAAGGTAAAAAAGGTGAAAGAAGAACCATGCTGGTAGTACAGTACTATGCATTAGAGAAAAAGGTCTTTCGCGATCATTTGTGACTTTGGTTATCAAAGGAAAATAGTCTTGAAGAGCAGAAGCCATTCACAATAAGACAAATTTAATTACTAACCGCTGGGTTTAGGGCCGTGTTGACTGATTTCATAAAGCGCACTAGCCTGCATGCTAGTTGGATGTCTTCTCCCTTAAAGCTCATCAACAGAGCTTGTCTACGAGTTCGCACACGTCTCTGATTCCAAAGCTGTGTTAGTAAGCTCTTTCGGATACTATCTAGAGCTTTGCAACTACACAGCAGGTGCAGAACGTCGTCCTTGGCATTTTCGCAAAGCCTACACTTGGGGTTGCAGTCCAGGCGCATCCAGGGGGCAAGATGTGGTTGAGATGGTATTACCCCCATCCTCAACCGCAAAAAGTCTTCCTTCGCCTTCCTTGAAAAGCCGGTGCTAAGGTATGGCTGTGGTGAGGCGCTGATGTAGCCTTGAATCACAAACCACCCATGAGACCTCTTGGTTAGTGCTGTTTTGTCCTCTTCCAAGGAAATTGTTTTCACAGATTTATTGACAAGACGCTTGAAGCAATTGTGTGTGCAACTCGAGTCCCAAAGATCTCTTAGCACAAGGGAATTTATGGCTGCTTGGAGGTAAACCATTGCAAGAGAGTCCGTGTTTGTTTCCAATTCTTTCCAAAGATGGGCATTCAGAGAGTCTGTTTCCGCATTCTTTACTTTGTGCCAGCATTTTACATATGTACCTTTGCGTGCGATTTTCTGCTTCTGTAGGCCAAACTAGAGCCTTAGCTGTGCTGGCGAAGTGTATGGAGGAAGCGCGAATAATATTCGCAATGTTTTACTGACCACGTTGTCTAAGATGGTCTCATCCTTCCCTCTCATACATTCACTGCCACATGTAATTGACGGCAGCAATTTCGCACGAAATATGTCTAGCAAGGGGATTAAATTTGGGCCCGCTATTTTATTTTTGATGTTTTTTAATGCAATGGCCAATGAGATCCCTCTGTTCCTTATTGATGTTTGTTGTTGCTTGAAGGAGCCATTTGAGTCAAAAATTATGCCCAGATACTTGTATACTTGAACTATTTCGATTTTTTTGTCTTGGAGAGACCATTGGAAAGCATGCCTTTTTGATTTTTAATTTAGTACAATCACCTTTGATTTTTCAGTGTGTACGCTTAGCCCATTCTTTTCGGCAAATTTGCTTGTGGTGTTAATGAGGTGTTGCAGGCCTACTGGTGTTTGACTGATTAGTAACAGATCGTCTGAATATAGTAGGTTGGACAGCGTAAAACCCCCTAACTTTGGGGCATGGTGGTTACAGTTATCCAGATCTTTGGAGAGGTCGGACATAAAAAGGTTGAACAGGGTCGGTGAGAGGACGCACCCCTGTTTCAACCCTTTTGTGGTTGGTATTTCGTTTGACAGACAGTTGCCGGCCCCCAGTTTTACTTGGATCCAGGTATCTGTATGTAGTAACGTCAGAAGTTTCAGCAATTTGGGGTCAACTCCCCACCTTGAAAGTTTTGCCCACAGTTTTCCTCTGTCAACGCTGTCAAATGCAGCGGAAAAATCGATGTAACACACATATAGTTGTTTTTTGTGTTTGATTATAGCATCTGTCATCAGGGAAAGGGCTAAAATATTTGTCGTGGTCCCCATATTTTTTTGAAAACTGGTTTGATTAATGGGGATTAATTTTTTGCGTCACGCCCATGCCGTTAATTCTTCTAAGAGAAACCCCGAAAAGTATTTAGCGTCTATATCTATAAGGGCTATGAGCCTATAGTTCTTTGCCTCGTTCTTATTGCCCTTTTTGTAAATTGGGGCAATTATTGAACCCCTCCAAGAGGATGGGAGTTGTTCAGCCCTCCAGATTTGTACAAAAAGAGGGAGCAATTGATCGGCCCAATAAGTTGGATCTTGCTTATAGAGGATGGGTGGAATTCCATTTGGGCCTGGAGCTCCCTCCTTCCGGCCTTTCGCAATTCGGCCCTTCAGCTGGACTGTTGAACCTGGGAAGTTGGACTCCTCAACTAAGGGTTTTGAAACCGTCTGTGTCGCTTGACAAAATTTAGGGCTTTGTTGGTTTCTGCATGGGCCTTCATCGTTAAAGTGTCTAAACAGAAAATTTGCCCAGGTGTCCTCAGTGATGTGAGAGTTCACACCATGGGCATTCTGATTCTCTATTTTATTGATGGTTTTCCAGAATCTTGCGCTGTTGTTGTTTTTTGAATCATAGAGCAGTTTCGCCCAGATTTGTTCAGTGGACTCCTGCTTGATTCGCCACAGGATTTTGTTCTTTTGACACTTTAATGCTCTCAGTTTGGTAATTAGGTCGTTATCACTCCCGGCTTTCCGCAGCTCGCAGAGTGTTCTATTTATGGCCGTTTTTATTGCCCCTAAATCAGGAGATAAAAGCGTCTGAGGATGTTTTTGTGAGTCGCTGATGGGCCGGAGATTAGACATAAGGTTATTAAAAGAACTGTGATACCCTTAATTGATTTTAATCTATTATCTGTTTGTTTTTCCATAGACAGTCTATAAATTGCTCATTTTTAATTTGTGGGAGGGTTAAACCCAAAATCATTGACCTGAAGAAGGTGATTTGTATTTGTTCAAGTCCACCAACACGTATTGATGCAATTTTATGGTGAATCCAACTACAACGAGGGACATTAAATGAAGAACATAAACTTTCTCATGACCCATGTGTGATAAGGGTTGATGGATCAGCACTTGTAACAGATCGATTTACACTGTGTTTGAGGGTGCTCCCATTTGTTTAGATTTCTTTTCCTTGAAATAAACTGTATTTTCTGTTGTGGGGTTTCTTGTGCAGACCCTTGAGGGGATTGCTTTTTATTGTGATACTGCATTTTAATTGATTCATGAAAGAATCTCTTCTATGTGTATTTTGAAAACACAAAAAGCTAGAAACTTTTATGTGATTTTTATTCACTAAAGCTGTATGTGAATGTCTTTCTTGGTGATATGTGTTAGTATAGCCAAACCCAAATTGTTTGTGGGAAGTTGTGACTACATGTGAGGTGTGATTGAGTGGTGTGTAATACCCACTGGGTTAGATATTGGCTCCAAGAAGGTTTTTTTATTCAACTGATTTGTAATGCCCAGGCCCCTTGGTGTGAGGGGCCCCTTACTCTTTGTTTAGGTTTGAGATTGCCATTTACAGGGCCATGGCTGTTTGGTAAGGACCTTGAAGACTAACTTCATAACGTTTTCAAGGAACTGAAGCATTCATTTTCATTCAGGAAACACCAGCAGAGCAAACAATCTTTCTTCCATTCTTCAAACAAATTCTTTCATCAACTATTTCATAGACAACAAAACAATGTGGGAAGTCAGAAGTTCCCAAGTGAAATTTTAGAAGAAACACCAGCAGGATCCAGAAAATGTCAGTAGGCATTCCTGACTATTACGCGACGGAGGTTCCAACTGGCGGGATACCAGATGTTGGTGAGAGACTTCGTCGTTTCCTGGAGAGTTGGCACTGTAAGGCATCTGACAAGTGGGTGCTTAACATTTTGGAGCGGGGTTATCGGATCAAGCTTCTGTCCCTTCCTCTATCATCAGGAACTGTTCAGACACCCCTTCCAAGGGATCCACTCAGAAGGAAATCTTTAAAGGATGTGATTTGTTCCCTTTTCCTAAAGAAGACGATTGTTCTGGTACCAAAAGTGCAACTTGGACAACACGTTTATTTAATTATATTCCTAGTCCCAAAAGTGACTGGGGTTTCAGATTGTGATCAACCTAAAGTTCCTGAACAAATCTGTTAAAAAAATTCTGTTCAGTATGGAGACATTACAATGGATCATTCCGTTAATTAAGGCTGAATAAGTGATGACTATGTTGGATAGCATGGATGCATATCTCCATGTTCCCATGGCTGCAGAGTTTCAACCGTAATTGTGGTTCTCTCTATTGGGGAGCCATTGGCGGTATTTTGTCCTACCATTCAGCCTACAGTCCTCACCCAGGGTATTCACAAAAGTGGTTCACCTTCATATTAAGGGGATTTCAACCTTCCCTTACCTAGACGATTGGCTTTTCCAAGCCGCATCTGCCCAGCTGATGCAAAACATCTAGAGCAGACCATAGTTATGCTACAGAACCATGGAGTTCTTTTGAATTTTCTAAAATTTAATCTTCATCCTTCAACTTTGAGAACATTCATTGGGGCGGAATTTGACTCTCTTCTGGGCAGAGTCTTCCTTTCTCAGTCCAGCATCCGGCATCTACAATCTTTTCTGACATCTCTGTTATCTAAGAAGATGGCCACAATGTTTCAGTGGATGGAAGTAAAAGCCCATAGGCGAAAGTACTGTGGCACCGTCACAGATTTATGACATTTTCCATTCATGATATGGCCATGAAGATCCTAGTTTCTCAGGAAATTGTTCACAATCTGCAGTGGTGGTTGGACTCATCCAACCTCACCAAGGGGAGGTTGCATCCTCCACCTCCAACAACAGTGACGACGGATGCCAGTGCCCTGGGTTGAAGTATCACAATGGGGCAATTATCAGTTCAGGCTCGATAACATCGATCAGAGGCCATGCAGTTTTCCAGTTGGAAAGAACATTCGGTGGTGTAGAGGTCCCTCCGGTGTTTTGAGTCCCACCTGATCAATTGCAATGTTCTGATATGCTCGGCCAGCATAGTGACAGGGGCATATATCAACCATCAGAGCAGTACTCACAACAAGTCTTTCAATCAGGTGGCTTGTTCTACTATGCAATGGGCAGAATTCCATCTTCAATCCATATCTGCTCAGCACACGAGGGGCGTGGACAATGTTGTGGTAGGTGCCTAGAGCCACAAGTCCCCTTCTTCTCAGGATCTGTTGCTCTCTAAAAGGATGTTCTGGCAGATCTGCAGGAAGTACAGGTGTCCTGCAGTGGATCTATTTGTTTCCAGGACCAATGCGCTCCTAATAACCTTCTGCTCTAGGATTCTGAAAGTGATGGCTATAGCAGGGGATGCCTTATTGATTCAGTGGCCTCCAAATTTGCTGTAGGCATTTCCTCCCTTTCACCTCATTCAGTCATTACTGCTGAAGATCCAGCAAGAGGGTAACACATGTGATGACTGTGATTCCATTTTGGCAAAGGATGTCATGGTACGCGTTGTTAAAGAGCATGGCCATTGATCCTCCATGGATCGGATTCCACTGAAATCTCTTAGTCCTCAACTGCTGGTACCTCTAACATTAGCACTTTGTAGGATGGAGGACTCTAGTGAGGCAATATTTACCTGCTAACATTATTTTGTGGTCCAAGGTTCACAAAGTGATTCTATTTTGTCTTCTTATTCAAAACGCTGGATGCATTTTGACACCTAGTGTTCTCTTCATAATCTTTCTCCTACTGCTTGTACATTTTCATTTATTCTCCAATTCTTTCCTGATGGGTTTGAAAAAGGATATGCACTGTCTACTTTGAAGGTTGAGTGGGTGACTATCAGAGAGTTCTGAGGCTCAGTTTCCTTTTCTTTGAATTCCGAGCCTCTAGTATTCAGGTAGTTTTATAGTTTTTCTCTAACTTGTGGTAAATAAAATATTACCCTGTCGGAATTTCTATACTTAA
Organism: Lissotriton vulgaris; assembly: GCF_964263255.1. Lineage (NCBI taxonomy): Eukaryota > Metazoa > Chordata > Amphibia > Caudata > Salamandridae > Lissotriton > Lissotriton vulgaris. The sequence continues at coordinate 158,898,088 of NC_141697.1, read as the reverse complement.
ACAATGGGTCATGCATATAATGAGAGGCAGAGTCCGTGGTGTCAGATTCAAAAGGGCTTTATTTCAGTAACTCGAGTTAAGGGAGAATCGGGTTCCATCACCACTATGGTTCAGGAAGGATCGTCATCTGAACTTTATTCGCAGAGTACATTATTTATACATTTAAACATACATTACATTGCACAGAGAAGGTGGAGCAAACGAAGGAGAGAGATAAGAGCACATGGGTGTGCAAAAGGGCGTGTAAGAAGGCGTACACGTGGGCGTTCACTTGAGGAGTCATAGGTGTGTCATAGGTGGGTGGATACATGGAGGGGGTCTGCGTGGTCAGCAGGAACCTTTACCCTACTTGTGTGCGCAACTTGGTCATGACGTGTAATTGACGTGGAACTGGGGGAAGCTGGGGGGAGCTGACTTTCATTCTAGTAGAGAAGCCTTGAGTGTCAGGACGACCTGCACGACTGGTATTATCTGATATCTTGAGTTTGGAGGATATATTATCTGAAGTAAAGGTCGCTCGGGCAAGGGTTGCTCATCTCTAAGAGCCAGTATGTGGATATATTTCTTCGTGCATTGCGTGGGGGCCATGGGCTTTCTATGGATGCGAGCTCTGTAAATCACTTAAACGGAGACAGAAAGGCTGGGCTCTATCTCTGCAGACGGGGTTCTGTTTACCTTCTTCACTAAGCAGGAATGTGTTTCTGTGGAGCAGAGCAGATAACTGTAAGCAAAATACTGTCTTGGCAGGCCGGGTTGGGGCTCCTCTCGGCTGAGCAGGAAGTATGCGAGAGGTCAGGGATACATAGCTAAGCTAAACTGCAACTTTCAGAGTGTCTGGGAGGCATGGAGCCTGAATTCGGGTCCTGGCTCGGCTGAGCCACAAAAACGGGTTCATCTCGACTTTTAAACGTGCACCATGCAAATGCATTGGCAACATAGGCCTCAGTGCAGAATTAACGTTTCTTTCATGGAGGGCTTGGTAACTGACATTCTAACATTGGACGGAAATGCAGAGGCATTATTATTATAGGCATGAGAGGGGAAGTGCATGGTGACATGGACATACAAAGGGTACATGTAGGGGACACATTGGCCATAAAAAATTTCTATTTCCTCATTCCCTCCTTGTCCCTTACTGTGCCCTTCAGGACACATCTATATTCATGATACCGTATATCTGATCATACAGCATCATTTGTTCGTCTTTTTTCTTTTGTATACGTGGATGGGGAATACAGGCAGTGGCACACAAGCCGCAAATCGCCGGGCCACATTGCAGACAGAGACAGCAGCTGAATATCATAAGCAGTATCATTCCTAGGAAAGACAACACTTTCCATCCCCATGCTGATATTACACTCCAGAGCCAACCGGACCAAGTCCATGTGCCTGGGTTTTGATGTATCTCGTGAGCTATCTTGTGGAGTCTTGTTATTGCTGCATACACGTATGGCGCGTTATTAGGAATAAACACGCAACAACTGGAGCCGATCACTCTACAAGCCCCGCCCCTATCTGCCAGGATGACGTCAAGAACAAGGCGGTTCTGAAGAACAACAAGTCTCATGGCAGACTGCTCCTCGGTCAAGTTCGCTAAAGCAGATGCAGTCTCATTCACTACTGCTTCAAGAGTTCTTGTTAACCTACGTATCAGTTTACTGTTTCGGATGGGACCTATGAAGAAAAAGAATCCTTTATTGAAATCTGTATATTGCTCCCAAGCTGTCTCAGTCTGATCAATCACTGGGGAATCGGTCTCCCTCTTGTTTCTAACATGCACTAGTCGGGAATCTTGATGATAATGGGATGGGGCTAGGAAGACTGGTGGCAGCAGGAACGCTATATAACATGTCCCACCCCAGTCTAAGGGCAGACGTACATAGGCTGTCTGACCGCAAATGAAATAGGAATGGCGGGAAGCTTTGAAAGTAGACTTTCCTTTATCATTGAACTCGACTACAGTACTACAATCACTGTGTCCTAAATGCACTGACCCTTTCTTTCTAACGCACAATTATCCTTTTACTGGTAGGACTGATATGATCGGTGGACCTGTATTTTGCTCGGGCTGAACATTCAGAATCATAAAGTTAAGGGAAGCATTTCCTTGTGCGTACACTTCATTTTCTAGATCGGTCTCTTTCTTTTGGGGAAGACCATCTTCGTCTGAAAAACATGCCTCATTCATTACTTTATTCAAATCTCCCCAGATCCAATCGCCCTGGGAAACTGTGGACTTTCTGTCTAGTGATGACATTAAAGCAAACCATGCTCCGCACGAACCATTGTGCGAGAACGGAAAAGGAAAAAGGGACAGAACTCCCTTTGTTTTCTGATAAGGTGGGAGTCGGCCACATACCCAGCAATTTGTTACATTGCTGGTCTGATGAGAATGGTGCAACATCCGAATAAAAGTATTGTTGCGCAGGGCTAGTCGATATGACAGTTCATGGGGTGGCAGATCACTGAACGTGTGCTCTGTGGTGTCATTAAAGGAAGAGTGTATATGTGAGGCAATAGGAGGAAAGAAAACATGTAGTGTCAAGCTGATACATATAGTCGTTATACTTAGAAGAAACATAATAATCAGAGTTACTATACATCTACTGTGTAAAATCTTGCAGTATTTCTCTCTCATCTTGCTCTTTTTGCTATTCTGGTCTACGATCTTATACATGTCAGGAACCTGTCTAACCGATTCACCACCGAGTGGACTTAAACAATTAAACGCTGTCTGACTTACTAGACCGTAACTTAGACCTATACTCCTGTTGCGGAGTCTTTTCAAGCAAAGGGGGCTTTGAGTCATTATTGTCGGGGCAATCTTTAGTTTTTATCAAAGTTCCGGTATCTCCATAGAATTTCTTAACATGCTGGGCGTGGATCCAGCCTTTTCGTCCCTCGACCTTGACGGCAGTCCTCGTGGTAAGCAGTACTAGCTTCAGTGTTTTCCAGCGCGGCTCAAGAGGGCTTAAACGATCAAAGTTCCTTATGTATATTAGATCACCAGGGATGATGGTGTGCTCTTTGACTTGAGTGTTGTCGGGGAAAGCGGCGGCAACCTGTGAACGACAAGAGAGTAGTGCAGACATCAAGGAAGCCAGGTAATCTGTCAGCATGTTACTGTCAACATCAGTAATTTTCCTAGGCATAGGCGTACCCCAGATATTCGGTGGTCTCCCAAAAACCACTTCGTAAGGGGATAGGCCTGTTCTGGAATGAGCTACCATACGCATGTAAAAGAGGGCAACCGGCAAGGCTACCATCCAATCCACGCCTTTCTCTGCACAGACTTTTGCTAATTTCGTTTTAAGAGTCTGATTATGGCGCTCAACAAGTCCAGCTGCCTCTGGGTGTCGTACACAATGAAATTTCCATTGATATCCTAACAGAAGGGACACTTGTTTCATTAATTCAGAAGAGAATGGCTGACCATTGTCTGAGTACACGACACGGGGCAATCCGTACCGTGGGAAAAACTCTCGTACCAATTGCCTGGCGGTGGTCACAGCAGTATAATCTGGGACTGGGTACGCTTCTGTCCATCTAGATAGTGCACATACAACTACTAGGACGTACTTGTAACCTCTACATCTGTCCATCTGGATATAATCCATCTGGAGGACTTCAAAAGGATGGTCAGGAGGATGAAATCCACCTTGTTCCACCGGAATGCCTTTGACTGGATTGAACTGACAACAGATCATACAGGTACGTACTTTCTGTTTCGCTGCTGCACGTAGGTGCTTGTTAAACCAGATGTTCTGTAGACTGTCTAGCATTGCCTTTTCTCCTAAGTGTGCTGGACTGTGTGCTGTGTTTATGACAACTTGTACCATAGAGTCTGGGAGAAACCATGTAGCTTTGCCCTTAGTCATCCAACCCTGGTCAGTCTGGACCCCTCCTTGTTCAGTCCATTTCTTTATTTCGTCTGGAGTGGCATGTGTCTGTATGTCGAGTACATCTTGTGAAGGATCCCTGACTGTCATACTGTTTGTCAGTAATGGTACCTCTGTCTTTGTCGTGTCTGTTGGTGTCTGGGCTGTAAGCTTAGCTGTTCGGTCTGCCAGGTCGTTACCCTGGGAAATGGTGTCTGTAACTTTTGTGTGTGCTTTGCATTTCAGAATGGCTATGGCTGTAGGCAAATGTATTGCTTCTAACAGAGCCTGAATAAGGGGACCATGCTGAATTTTGGCCCCATGAGAGGTCAGGAAACCTCTCTCCCTCCATAACACTCCGAAGTCATGAACAACCCCGAAGGCATATTGAGAATCTGTATATATGTTCACTTTCAAGTTCTTGGCTCGTATGCAGGCTTGTGTCAGAGCGATGAGCTCTGCTGCTTGTGCTGAAAGTGTGTCTATTCTTTGTGTCTCTATGACTTCAGTATCAGTGGTCACGGCATATGCGGCCACTAACTCTCCTGTGCTTGTTCTCATGCATGAACCATCCACATAGAGTGTCAGGTCAGGGTCTGGCAGGGCAATGTCTGTCAGGTCTTGTCTTGGTTTCGTCACTGTATTTATTATTTCCACACAGTCATGTGGTGCAGTGTCTACTGTACTTGAGGGCAAAAGTGTAGCAGGGTTGAGAATGTTGCATCGTCTGATCTCTATGTGTGGCTGAAATAACGTCAGTTCATATCCTGTCAGTCTCGCTATAGTCAAGTGCTGTGTCTGTGTTCTGTTCAAGAGAACTTCCACTGCATGTTGAACCTGTACTGTCAGGGGGTGTCCTAACACTATGGAGTCACTCTGTCGTATAGCTAGGGCTGTTGCTGCAACTGATTTCAGGCACGCAGGCAGAGCCTGGGCCACTGGATCCATTGTACTAGAAAAATAAGCACAAGGCTTGTGTTTTCCTGCTTGATCTTGTGTAAGAACAGATAGTGCTGTTCCATCTCGTTCTGTGACAAAAAGCATAAAAGGTTTGCTGTAACAAGGAGTCGCTAAAACTGATGCTTGACATAAGGCTCTTTTTAATTCTTCAAATGCCAGGGTATGTTCTTGTGTCCAAGGGAGGACAGTCGAAGACGCTGCCTCCTGTGTTGTCAACTGTATGAGTGGTTTGGCTAGATAGGCATACTGGGGAATCCATTGTCTGCAATATGAAGTGAGGCCAATGAAGGCCCGTACTTCCTTTTGTGTCTTGGGCTGTGAAAGGTTAGCAATTAACTGTATACGTTCTTGTGTCAGCTGTCTACCCCTCTTGGACAGCAAGTGTCCAAGGTACACCACTTGCTGTGCACAGAATTGTAACTTCGAAGGGGACACTTTGTGCCCCTTTTCTGCCAAGAAGTGTAAAACTGTCAGTGATGCATGTTCGCAGTCTGGTTCTGATCGTGCAGTGATTAAGATATCGTCTACATATTGGAGCAGTGCAGTGTTGGCAGGCATGTGAATACTGTCCAGCTGTCTTTTTAATGCTTGGCTGTAAATGCTAGGACTCTCTGTAAAACCTTGAGGAGCTCTCGTAAATTTAAAACTGCGTCCATTTAAACTGAATCCGAAGAGGTACTGGCTATCTGGATGAATTGGGACACTGAAAAAGGCGTTCTTCAAGTCAATTACAGTAAAGAACGTCGCCTCGGAATCAATTGCAGTCAGTAATGAAGAAATGTCTGGGACCACTGGGTATTGAGGGACTATACATTTGTTCAGTTCTCGAAGGTCAACCACTAGTCTGTAAACTGGTGGTGCATTAGGGTCTGTTCGTTTAAGAATAGGGATGACAGGTGAATTACATACATTCGAGTCAGTCTCTACTACCACTCCTTGTGCAATGAGCTCGTCAACAATTTTCAGTAAGGCTACTACGGCATCAGGTGATAACTTGTATTGTCGGATTTGTGGTAAAACTATTCCTGTTTTGAGTCTGACACGGTGTGGCGTAATGTGCATGTAACCTACGTCAGTCGGACCTTGTGCCCATAAGTGCTGTGGTACATTCTGGAGTCTGTGGTCAAAATCTTTCAACATGTAATGTCCTTTAAAATCACGCAAGAATAGTCGTACTCCCTCCGGAGAACAACATATAACTGCACCTAGTTCTTTCAATGTCTTTATACCAAGCAAGTTTTCTGGACATGACTTAGTAAGTAGCAAGTCTGTGGTACGTGACAATGGACCGACCCCTAGGGAAACTGGTTTCGACACTTCGTTAACAATAGGCTTTCCTGAAAATCCCAGGGAAACATTCTGTGAGCCTGAAAGGGGTGCCCCTGGAACCTCGTCATGACTAATGGTAGTTCTGCTCGCCCCTGTGTCAATCAGAAATTTTCTGTCTTTTCCCAATACACGACTATGTACATAGGGACCCTCTTGATCTACAGGAACCTCAATAAGGGGCAAGCCAACGTCCCTCTCTAGGCTGTTTCATGAGAACTGTTGGTATTCTGGATAATCTGACTGCGTGTACTGGTACATTTGTGTCGGGGCAGTAGCAGGTGGCGGTGGGGGTGGTAAGGTCGCTACTGTCTGGTTTGTGTTCTGTGGGGTGCTATTCTGCCTTGGAACATGTGGTCGTTCTTTTGTCTTGCCTGTAGCTATATTGTGTTTCAGGACAGCACAATCTTTTACAAAGTGACCTGGCTGTTTGCAATAATTACAGGTCCCAGTAACAAGTGTCGTGCCTTTTTTGTTCGCATTGGCTGGTACCGATTGTGCAACCAGCACTTTCATTTTCGTATCTTTCATGCGTCTCTTTTCATGATCCTGTTCCTCTCTAATTCTGTTCTGGTGGTATTGTAACATTTGCAACATCTGCGAAGGACTATTTGCTTGCCAAGTACTCTCAACCTTCAGTACTCTATTCTTGATCTGGGGTGAGGAATTCTCTACTAATTTGCTCACGAAAAGATGTGGATATGACTCGCTACTGGGCTTAAGGCCACTATTAATAGAAAAACATTTCTCGAATCTAGAATAGAAATCACTCGTGTCCTCGTCTTGTTTCTGTTTACAGGCTGAAATAGCATCCCAATCTTCCTTTTTAGTAGTCAATAGTCTCGGCAAGACCTGTATCAGGAGTTCAGGTAGTTCTTTAGCTTTGTCCCCAAGACCAACCCCTGGGAGCCTTGTTCTATCCTCTGCTTCTAACGCTTCCCAACTTAACTTTTTCTCGTCCACCTCCCACTCTTTTTCCTTAAGCTTTTCATAAATACCAGCAGGCAACAGTACTTTCAATAATTTCAGAACGTCAGCGTACGTGTAATCTCCTATGCGGAGAATGTCTTTTAATTCACGGTGAAACCCCCCCGGGTCTTTATCATGGCAGGGCAGCATCTTTTTCATTTCCAGTATTTCCAATTTCGTCAAGGGTGTGTAAACATACACTCGCTGAAGCTCACCCGCCGTGTTTTTGACGGGATGCACCTCTCGTAGGGGGTTCTGTCTGTCTATGTGCAAGTTCTTTCTGTCGTGGTGTGGGGCAGGAAGCATGCAGGTGGTCAGAGAGGACAAGTACTTATGTCGTTGATCCAGAATGACATTAATTAAATCAGTACCTAGGCCAATCCATCTTTCTAGAAGTATATCGTCCAGTAACTTATACAAGGGACCGGGATCAGAATATCGATTCTCGTACAACGTTATCAAATGTTGAACCATGTAAATACCGGCCAAACGCTGTTCGTTCGGTGGAAGGCTCAAGAAGGTCTGGGCCACTACATCACTGTTATATATGTTAGAATTAGACACCCATTGGACGGCTGACCGGACTAATTCCTGTTCGTGTGGGGTGTGGGGTCTCTCGCTCTCTACCCGTCTTTTCAGAGCTTTTTCAGTGGCTTGGAATAGATTTTCAAGGCAATATCTTTCTTTTATAGCCTGTCCTTGTTTGCGGTAGTCGAGGCCCTTGGGTCTGTCAAACTGTCGTGCTTTGCCTACGTAATTTATTTCATCCTTTTCCTCGGGTTCTGGGTCAAGATCTTCCGATGATGACTCAGACTTCCCGTCAGACTCTTCACGGTGTATTTCTAAAATCGCCTTTCGTATTTTCTTGTACATACTTTCTGTCTGTCCCTGTTTATCATGCCTACCGGCAGCTATGTTGTCACTCCAATCCTTCAGACCCTTCTTTACCTCCTTGTCTGGTTGGTCTTGTTCCCTGATCAGACAGTTAATCATAAAACGTTGAATAATGTTCTTAACCTCCACCTTTCTGTGTTCCATGGCCTTTTCTATACTCTCGGATCCCTCCCCCGTTCTAATGAAATGGTATATTTTATCTAGGTGTTCCTTCATGTCTGGTAACATGATCAAATAGTCGACGGCATGTCTTAATCTAAGTGAAAACACGAGCATTGGACCTTCTCCTGGTACCGGATCGTATATACAACGTGGGATCGTTACGGAATACTTAAGTGGCGTTGATGTCAATTGTGGCGTTCGTGGTGGCCCTAGCCCTATCGCTGCTCGTGGCGTTGGCGGAGTTTGTGGCGTTTGCGGTGGCCCCCCTCCCACTGCCCCTTGACCTACGTCGTCTTTCACGATCTGCTGGAGCGGAAGCTGTTGGAGCTGAGCCGGTGGTGGGGGCGGAGGGAACTCTGCGTTCACATAGTCCGGTGCGGGCTCCTCTAGATAGGAGGAAATAAAAGCCTCAGCTGCTGTCGGCTTCGCTCTACGTACTCTAAAGGGTACTGGTGGTGGTGGCAACTTACTGGGTACTTCTGAGGGGGTCGCTTTAGCTAGTTCTTCTGAGAGGACGGGATAAATACCAGCAACGAGGGCATTTCTTTCTCTATCAGCCTGTTCTGCCTTGACCCGTTCCCCCTCCTCCTGTAGTTCTTTTTCTCTGGCTTTTTCCGCTGCTTGTTTACTTCTCTCTGCTTGGTGGAATTCTTTTTCTGCTCTCCTATGTGACTCTTTACGCCATAACTCAATGGCATCTTTCTGGGACGGTCTTACTTTCCTTTTCCATAGCGCTTCCTCTACTTTCATAATGCATTCAGAATCCCATGTTCCTGAAGCAGGCCATCTATACTTCTCCTCTAAATCCTTTGTGTAATCTACCCACAAGTCTAAAAACAATATGGCATCTAGCCCGTGTTTCTGGTACATAAAATGACCAGGTGTGTCTCTAGGCGGGACGGGAACTGCCTCTTCGAGTATCCCTTTCCTGGTCCCTATCTGACGTAATTTCGAAAACAGTGGCATGTTGGAACGATCTTAACAAAAATGCAATATACACAAAAATAGACTGAAAACAACCATTCACACTACAACGCTAAAACATTGAAAACAGATACATTCTGACTAGTACAAGGGGAAAAAAAAAACATGAACTTGAAAACTGTTAACTTTATGCACTGTAAGACAGTACAACCGTACCGGTCTCATGAAGAGACACGTCTTTAGCATGTCCACCGAAATGGACCTGTCTTTACCGTGCCTGTGTAAAGAGACACGTCTTTACCGAACTCAAATAAATGAACCCCTCATCTATATGCGTTCCCTATAACGGTACTCACCGGGAAGCAGAACTTGAAGGCCTCGGAAACTCGATACTGCGTGACTGTGGTGCTGTTACTGCTACTGCGCATGTGCCTCGGAACAGGTGGGCCTCTGGATACCTCGGACCTTGCTCTCTCACGGCTTGGGCTCTGTTTGGGATGGTCCGCAATCCTCACCGCCTCGTGTGGATGTCTGGTCGCAGTCCGTCCTCCCCGTCGTGGGCCTGAGGGAGTAAGCAGGAAGACCCGCTGGCGTGTACACTTTGAAGTCTGTCACGGCTGTGAAAGGGGGCAAGGGCTGGACCTACATCACCGGCGCGTGGGGAAGGGGACTTGTTCCTGTTCGGGCGCCAGATTATGTGGTAAATAAAATATTACCCTGTCGGAATTTCTATACTTAAACAATGGGTCATGCATATAATGAGAGGCAGAGTCCGTGGTGTCCGATTCAAAAGGGCTTTATTTCAGTAACTCGAGTTAAGGGAGAATCGGGTTCCATCACCACTAAGGTTCAGGAAGGATCGTCATCTGAACTTTATTCGCAGAGTACATTATTTATACATTTAAACATACATTACATTGCATAGAAAAGGTGGAGCAAACGAAGGAGAGAGATAAGAGCACATGGGTGTGCAAAAGGGCGTGTAAGAAGGCGTACACGTGGGCGTTCACTTGAGGAGTCATAGGTGTGTCATAGGTGGGTGGATACATGGAGGGGGTCTGCGTGGTCAGCAGGAACCTTTACCCTACTTGTGTGCGCAACTTGGTCATGACGTGTAATTGACGTGGAACTGGGGGAAGCTAGGGGGAGCTGACTTTCATTCTAGTAAAGAAGTCATGAGTGTCAGGACGACCTGCACGACTGGTATTATCTGATATCTTGAGTTTGGAGGATATATTATCTGAAGTAAAGGTCGCTCGGGCAAGGGTTGCTCATCTCTAAGAGCCAGTATGTGGATATATTTCTTCGTGCATTGCGTGGGGGCCATGGGCTTTCTATGGATGCGAGCTCTGTAAATCACTTAAACGGAGACAGAAAGGCTGGGCTCTATCTCTGCAGACGGGGTTCTGTTTACCTTCTTCACTAAGCAGGAATGTGTTTCTGTGGAGCAGAGCAGATAACTGTAAGCAAAATACTGTCTTGGCAGGCCGGGTTGGGGCTCCTCTCGGCTGAGCAGGAAGTATGCGAGAGGTCAGGGATACATAGCTAAGCTAAACTGCAACTTTCAGAGTGTCTGGGAGGCATGGAGCGTGAATTCGGGTCCTGGCTCGGCTGAGCCACAAAAACGGGTTCATCTCGACTTTTAAACGTGCACCATGCAAATGCATTGGCAACATAGGCCTCAGTGCAGAATTAACGTTTCTTTCATGGGGGGCTTGGTAACTGACATTCTAACATTGGACGGAAATGCAGAGGCATTATTATTATAGGCATGAGAGGGGAAGTGCATGGTGACATGGACATACAAAGGGTACATGTAGGGGACACATTGGCCATAAAAAATTTCTATTTCCTCAAACTTCACCTACTGTGAAACCTTCAGTTGCATCTTGGGATCTTTCTCTGGTGCTTTACACTCTCCAATTTCCTCCTTTTGAACCTTTAACTTCTGTGGATGTGAAATTGCCTTCCTGTAAAGTGGCGTTTCTGGTGGTCATCACATCAGCCTTGCCCTTGGGGGACCCATCTGCTTTACTGTGTTTCCTCTATTTTTGAGATTCATGGAAGATGAAGTCGAGTTAAAATTGTATTTTTAGGTTTATTCCAAAAATTCAGTTTACATTTCATTTTTCACAGGAGCTATTTTACCCTGTCTCTGTCTTTCTCCTTCTTCTCCAAAGAATGAATGTTATACTACATTGGATGTTAAATGTGCATTGTCTGTGTATGTTGACAGATCTGCTGAATTTCGAACTTCTGATAGTCTCTGTAACTTTTGGTGTTGCAGGACACAGGAAAGCAGTGTCTAAGATGACTCAGTCATTGGATTAAGGATACCATCTTCTTGGCATATCAGGGCTCTGATTTTCCTTGACCTTCCAGTATCCAAGCGAGATCCTCCTGAGGAGTGCCAGCTTTATTGGCTGATTTTAAAGTGGGTGCCCAGATGAGAACTGCCAGGCTGTTACTTGGGCATCAAGGCACACTTTTATTAGGCATTATCATTTAAAATGTGCTCAATCCACTTGAATTTTGTGAGTTGTGTGTTACAGGTCTTGAAGGATTCTATGCCTGTTGATTGTTTTAAGTAAGTTATGGATATGGCATTAAAATCACTTGGGTGTGCTTTATATCCTTTGTTGCACTTTATTTCAGGAGTCCGTATTTGCAAAGACCTCATCTTCATTGGGTGTATGCTTCAGTATACCTCATTAGTAAGGACTGGATCGAGGATGAGGGACATAGAGGTAATACTTACCAGTAATCTTCATTGCTCTTAGTCCTACATGTCCTTGACCCAGTTAAACTTGAAGCATTAGACCTTTGTTGTGCTTGGTTTTTGAGGAAGTGCTAAGGTAAGGCTAGATAATGATAGCCCTTAGCCAGAGGGCGGGTGTGGTCAGCAAGTATTTCCTGTTTTTTTTCCTATCACTGATTGCATATTACCTCATTAGTAAGGACTGATTGAGGATGAGTAGGACTAATAGTAATGAGGTTTACCGGTAAGTAATCAGGGAAGCTTATCCTGCCTGGCATCTGTCCTCCTCAGTGAACTCTGGGAATCCTCTTGTGGACAGTCAATTGATGAACTATGTGTGCTGGCACTTACATATCCCTATCAGCATTGCTTTCATAATGTCAAGGAATTCATTGTTTGATTGACATGCATAATTGCTTCTATACACACAACAGCATAGGATGTTACATCATTTGCAGATCAATGTTTCATTTCCTTATGAAAGCTGCTGTGACAGAAGAGACAAAGGGCTCCATGTACATACAGTTTGGTGTTCGCAAACCCTCTGATTCAGGAAATCAGAAAAGATTTTCCCAATAGTTAAATTGGTTTAGGAAAAGTTAAGAAATCCCTATTTGAAAGATGTATTTAAGGGCATCTCTTCCAAACACAAATTCCTTATGTCATGTATTAATGTTCTATGACCGACACCTGGTCATAAATCATTAATATTGTACCACCACCTCAAAGGACGTGTTAACCCAATCGCAAATGTGAAGGGATCCCCAAAGGATCCCTTCACATTTGTGAATGCTGAAAAAAAATGTTTTTGAGAATAGGCACTGCCTAAACAAACAAAAAAAGTATGTACTAAACCTTTTAGGAAACGGGCTACATAAAAAAAGGTTTATTTATTTTAAAGCAATCACAGACATGGTAGTCTTCGTAATATAGCCAATCGCAGTGGGTCGCAATTTGCAACTTACCTCATTCATATTTATAAGCTAATTATGACCAACTACGGTTCTGTATTTTGGGAACCGAGCTATAGGTCAGTGCAAAAAATGAGAATGCTTAAGGGAAAAGTGAGGGCCCAAATTGAGTCACCTTTTACCTGATGCATTCTTCGTACAATAGGCTCTTGTCAATTAGCAAGGTGCTTACTTGCACCAGGTGCTGGCATGCACCAAATATAGCAAGATCTGATGGATGCTTAGATTGTAATTCAGTGATCGCACTTTAGGATTTAGAATGTGGGAGGAGTAAGGTGTTGAAGATGTTTGCTGAGTCTAATGGATGCCTTCAGGCACTGTGTTATCAATCCTGTTGACACTGTCGTACATTGCGCTGTATTCACATTCTCTTATGTCAGCATCATTTCGTGACAGGCTGCTGTGACCGATCTCTTTGACCATTTGTGATACCTTTTGTTCAATTTTGCTACCAATCAATATGACAAATAGTGGAGTGGGAAGGTCCAATTCATCATCACCAGAATCTGCGACTGGGTTAACGGGAGTTGGCTGGGTCAAACTTCCACTGACAGTGACATTTTTTACTTTGTTGTCCCTGCTCAACTTATATCTATGCAGCTGAAATACTCCTTGCGCACTTTTTATTCTTGCATTGTCGACTTTGCCTTCTTTGATGATTGCCAGGCTGTACCTTGTGAGTTCTGCGTTGTTGTGTGTGGTTTAGATGGGATGTATGTCAGTACAACGTGATCTTTTAGATCGCGGTAGTTGACAACGCGGATATTACAACGCAAGTCGTTACAACGACTTGCGTTGGAGGGCGCGGATTGAGGAATATTATAATTTTATATTCCAACACCAGTCCACGTAACAGTAGGGAAGGTGTTGGAATATAAAATGACAATATTCCTTAACCATCAGCGCCATCCAGCGCAAGTCGTAGTAACGACTTGCGTTGAAATGGCAGCGTGGTAAAGGTTGTGCGGTGTAAACACCGCGTTGTAAATGATGTTTACTGTTTAGATGTGTTTGAGGTTTGTCCTACCTCAATGTATGCCAGTTCATATATTTACTCTTGGCTGGCTGCTGTGTGCTTTTGATTGCAGTTTTTTTAATTGTCCTTTACGTTTTATTCGAGTGCAACAACAACAAAAATAAAGCAATTGTGAATCGTGTCCCATTCTCATTATAATTTTTGAATATCGATGACACTGTTGTCTCCAGCTTAGAGGATTAATTGGTCATACTTCATGTATCTTAGAGCAATGTTATGCTGTTCTTGACAATGCAAATGTCTTCAACTCTCCATATGCACAGGAAAGCAAAAATGAGATGTGTTGAGTGTGCGTGTACGTTTTGTTGCATGCTACATGTGTCATATTGTAATTGTGTTGTGTATAGTAAGTATTCTGTTGTTTTCCGTGGGACTGTGTCTGAGGCTTTGAGTTTCTTTTCTGAAATGCTGGTACCCTTTCCTTGCAGCGTCCATTCCTCCTTGCCTTGAGCATTTTGGGGGCTATGTACGAGCTGGTCTGCGTCACTTTTGCACCACTCAAAGTGGTGCAAGAGCACCGCAAACCTTAAGTCAGATTTCAGAAGCCAGCGAAGCCACTTTAAGTGCCACTGAGTGTAGTCGCGGCTCGCAATACTCGCGGGTGGAGGGCCGGGGTTTGCGTGGGGGTTACCATGGGGGCAGGGGGGTTAAAATAAAAATATAAGAAGAAAACCTACCTGACCGGGTCTCGCGCTGCCTGTGCTCCTGGGGTGGGTCCCATGTTCCGCATTTTCCTGAACAGAAACAGGAACAGGCATGCTCCCTTCCCTCTTGTAAGCCAATCACAACGCTGCAATGGCAGTTTTGTGATTGGTGCAGAGTCATGGACAGCGGCCAGCCAGGCACCTGTAGGGAAGCCATTTTCTCTATGTAGGCTGCGAGTGGCTTACATAGAGAAAATGTAGAGTGTGCATGACTGCTTTGGTCGGCCCCAGGACCGACCAAACAGTCAGGGTACTCAGAGTAGTGCCAGCCACTCCACCCTGACCCGCTAACCCCTAACCAGGCATACACCTGTCTTCTGATTTCTCGAAGCGCGAGAAGCAGAAACATAAAATGGTATTAAAAATACCATTTTATGTTTCTGCTTCTCACACTGCGAGAAAGCAGTGGGGCGGCGCTCCTCCGCCCTAACGGAGAAGCCGCCGCTGCCTGAGTGGCTCCATAAATCTGGAGTACGGCAATGCAGGCCAAGTCGCTTCATTGCCTTACTCTGCCCTGAGAACGCATTCTACGGATGTTCCCACGCAACTACCCTGGATTTTGATGCATTCCCATGAGAAACGTATTGACGAGAAACATCTTTATTTCTCTTCATTACTTCCTCTGCACTTCCGCTGCACATATAGATGAATATTCCTCTCAGGATTGTTTTCATGCACAAACTAATCCTGCATGCAATGCAGGCGCCCATGGTGCAAGGGTGCCTGCTGTGGCGCGAGGCTGTCTAAAGGGCACCAGTGCAGAGGAAAAGTCAGGAATGCGCCGTGTTGCCTTAATATGACACTTTCCTGGCCTTTCCCAGTCACGCAGTGCAGCAAGGTGACTTGTCGCGCTGCACTGCATGCCTTTTCGTAAATGGGACCTTCTATGTTTTTGTCTGCTTCTTGCAGTCTGCCAGTCAGATCTTGGAATGTTATACAATGGGTAATATAATGGATGGATAACATCAATAATATGTCCTTCTTTCCACTTTGTATCGTTTATTTTGCATGCTGGGTTTTATTCATCCTATTTTTGCTCATGCATCATCTGTGCTATGGCCCTTGACTTTGCTAATGTGCTGTTCTGATGGAATTTCTGTCTTCTAATTTGAAACTACTGTGCTGTCTCCTTGATGTACGTTTCTGTTGCAGTTGCATGCAGTGATTCCACATTTTCTATTTTCATGCGCATACTTACCACAAACTAAGACGTGGTATCAAGTGTGATTGAAAACATGAGTACACGCTCTGCTGTAAATAGCTTTGCTGTAAATAGCTTTACTGCAAATATGTGTGCCAAAACCACTCATTTCTTTGCACCATGCTATACACGGGTCCCCGTCTAGCAGGCACTCTAGTAGTGTTCACATGGGTCCCGTCTATCAGACGGAAGTTAATTAAGCACATTACCGTAGGTCAAGAATTCACTGTAGGTGTTTAGTACAATTGCGCGTCATTCATGCCAAGCAATAAAGTGCAAAGCGTTGGTAAGTGCACTTAATAATAATTTTTTCGCTTATTTATTTCTGTGTCCTATAAAAGTACATTCCAGGCACGCTAGTGCAAAAAGTAAATCAAAGTATATTGCTAAATTATTTGTACAATATTAAAATAGAAATGCCCTTTTTGAACCAGCAACATACTACAATATTTCATACATTACAAATGTCATTTTTCGGAGCAAATGGCTGCATGTTACTGTAGCTCAAATTGCAAGTCTGTGTACCTTAAATACATAAATACAAATAACCTATTAAACACATTTAGTTCTGTCTAGGGAATATGCCACCATCCTCCCATCCCATTCAGACTTCTGTTGCCTCCATCCTACTCATGCCATACAGTTCTATGTGCTACATCTCAAATTCGAGGCGGTTTATCACAAGAGAAATGGTCTCTGTAACATGCCCCGCTGCTCTTTGGAGCTGTGTGTATCTTCTTGTTAAATATCTAAAAAGCACACAGTTCAATGTCATTTGCATACCATTTTCACACCAACTCCATAAACAAAAGTATACACACACCACTGTCATACCAACTGTTGGACCTGGCTTTTGTTGCACGACTTTTTGCCTTCCTCGTGTGTTTTTCCTACTTTGTTGTTGCTGTTTTATGTACTTTGGGCACTTTACCACTCCTAATCAATTCTAAAGTGCAAGTGCTTTCTGGGTAAAATGTGATTATGATTGGTTGTCCAGGATTTGCATATTTGATTTACTAGTAAGTCGCTAGTAAAGTGCACTGTGTGAAATGCTACTAGTGGGCCTGCAACACTAGCTGGGCCATCCACTAGTATCCCTGTAAACTTGTCTCTGACCTGCTTTGCAGTGTCTGTGAGTGAAGTTGTAGGGCGTGTTCCATTGCGCGTGGCTACTTAGTGTATGCGGCTGCTGAAGGATAAATACAGGAGCCGGTGAGAGACGCTGTCAGATCCGAGCCGGAGAACAGAGTGTACAGAGAGGAACGACCGGAGAAGCCGCTTCAATCACCTGTGAGGAGGGAAGTTACAGATTAACGACCGGAGGAGCCGTTTCCATCACCAGTGAGGAGAGACGTCACTGAACAGCATCCGAGAGGCCGCATCGCAGGAGGTGTTAATTTGCCAGGAAAGCCACACGCAAAGGACTTCTGAAGCCAGCAGACACCGAGCCATGCCACACCAGCTGAGGCGCATCAGCCCCACCCCCAGCCACTACATAGCGCCTCGCGCCACCCGCTGTGCGGGTGCCGCATCGCAGGAGGTGTTAGTTTGCCAGGAAGGCGCACACAAAGGACTTCTGGAGCCAACAGACACCGGGCCACGCCAAGCCAGCTGAGGCGCATCAGCCCCGCCCCCAGCCACTACATAGCGCCTCGCGGAATCCGCTGCATGGGTGCCGCTTTGCAGGAGGTGTTAGTTTGCCGGGAAAGCCGCACACAAAGGACTTCTGGAGCCAGCAGACACCGGGCCACGCCACGCCAGCTGAGGTGCATCAGCCCCGCCCCCAGCCACTACATAGCACCTCGCGGAACCCGCTGCCCGGGATGCGCGTGGGTGTGTGCCGGGCGAAGCCCGGGACAAGGGCAGGCCCGTTCGATTACGGAAGAGGTCGGGCCGGGCTCCTCCTCTTACCCACTCCATCTGAAAAGTTTAGTCCATCCTCTTTGTTTAGTTTATACAAGGTATTAGCCTAGCTTTCGTCTTTATAATCTTTCCAGGCATATCACTGTGGTAGTGAAATCCTCACGATGGCTCTTACCGGTGGAAAGGGGAAGCAGCCACCTCTGAGCTGCTCTGTCGCCGGCACCTTAGACCAGTTTATAATAAGGGCAACTTCCGTATTGGCTCATGAAATTGCAATGACTGATCGGAGACTATCTCTGGAGTCAGTACAGCCCAAACGTTCATCTTTGGGTGGACTGATGTATGCAAGGTCCCTGGAGAGACTCGTGGATGGGACCAGTGAAATTCCAGCACAGGGGGGAGGTATTGATCAGTCTCTGCATGCCACATCAGTTACAGCCGATACCACTCCAACACTGGAACCCCCAGTTAACGCCAAATCTGTGGCCCCAGCACAAACAGTCTCCGATGGTATCCCTTTGCAACGAGTATCAACAAGGTCGATATGTAGCGCCAAAACCCAAGCTACGTCCCATGTGCCTAAATCTGCAACAAAGAGAAAATGGGGCGGGGTCCCCAGAGGAAGAAAAATGCAAAAACACACAAACCTAACCCGACTGGCGCTTCTCAGACTCCCACATTGTCGGCCTCTTCTGAAAGGAGGTCACGCTCCACTTCCTTGGGTTCAACTTCCATTGACTCGGTTGGGGCTTTACCTTTCAAAACCAATAAGGCTTTCTGGACTAAGCTGGGTGTGTTACTCCTCTCCTCATTGACCCCTATCATTGAGAGACTATCGTTTATTGAGGATAAATTGCTGCATCTTGACTCACTTCTTTTATCAGATCATCCCAATGGGGATAAAACTCATCGGAGAGCTCTTCTTGTAATTTTCGGAGCACCATTCAGCAGCCATGTGTTCCGCCCACTTTGCCATCTACTTCTGTTATTGGGACTGTTGCGGGCGGTACAACCTCGAACACTGGCATTATGCAAATTGGGGGGGCCTCATCGAATAAGCCTTTGTGTCCAGGGTCTCATCCTCCAGGGGAGATAATGTACCCAATCCCTCGCTTAATGTTAAAGGCTATGATGACCAACCGTCCCACTTCACTCCCTGTGTACTGACCCCTCATTTACCATGTATTGACTTACCCCCTGCCTCGACCCCATATGTGGTTGCTTTGGTAAAAGTACTGGCGTTGGTACAGGGTGTTATGGAGACATATACCGAGCTAAAAAATTAAGTGCACCCATTTGTTAAACACGAACAAACCATTACCACCACAGGTGCACAGTAAAATGTTATTCTCTCGAAGAGTTAGCTGGGTGGGTCAAGGCAGGAAATGCTTTGAGGGAGATTGCATTGTGATTAACTTTAAAAAAAGGAAGGTGGTTGACTGTATGTAACTGGCACCCAGGGAGGGGGCCCACTGGGATTGAGTTATTTCCCCTTACCTTTTTCTATCCTCACCAACAATCCCACCCTCGATTACAGAGGAGAGTTAGACCATGGGAAAGATGGGACACTTCTGCTCAGGTGGCTAGTGTAAATTCTCAGAATCATACCTTTAATAGTTTGCCATCAGATCCTCTCCCTCTAAGCAATAGGTTCAGTGTTTTGGACCAGCTGGATTGACTGTCCCCTGGATATAACCTTGGAGTGAGGTTCCACCCACTAGGACCTTGGATCGGTCATGAGGGTCCCTAACCCTGCGATGGTATAGCGGTCTCCTGTGAGGAGGAGGGATCTGGGGAACCCGCCAGGGTGGTCGCTGGGGATGTACAGGTCGCTAGCACTCTCACGTTAGGTTGAGAGGGGGCCAGAACCCTCATTTTCTCCCAGGGATCTATCGCCAGTCCTCGACAGGCCAATGAACTGCAGAGCTTACAGGGTGGCGAAGTTTGTGATCAGCAATTGACGATGTTTGTTTGCCCCCAAGACACAGTGAATGCTGTAGGGAACGTAGTTTGTAACTCTATTGGTAATGAAGAACTTACTGGTGCGGGCTAGGCATTGAATTCATCCGGGGACATCGATTTAGGTCCCCCTAGTGCAGCTACCCAGAGACACAAGATAGCAGTGCACCAGGGTTTAAAAATGTTGTCCTGGAATGTGGCTGGTCTAATAGCTAAGATGGATCAACTGGATCGCGGTGAATTCATCGATGCCCAGGCGATCTGTCTATTCCAGGAGACATGGTCCCTGAACCCCACACATAGAGTAGGGTTCGCAACTTTTTCTAAACCCGCCACACAGGGGCCCAGGGGAAGACCCTCAGGAGGTTTGTGTATATGGGTTGCTACTCATCTTGAATGTCAAGTTAAGTTGATAGAAACCCACACCCCGGACATCTTATGCATCATGGTCTCCCCTAATAACTCGCCAAAGGTTGTCATCATCAATGTTTACTCTCGTCCTGTTAGGCACGGACAGACCTCACAGGCGCTAGATTCTTTGGCGGCCTTCCTCATCACGTTGCCCGAGCAAATCTTCCTTTTTATTGGGGGGGATTTTAATTGCCATTTTGAACCCTTAATTGGCTTACCCCTGTGAGGAGTTGGCCTGGTATGTGATGCTCACTAATCCTAGTGATCACCTTGTACCATGCCAAGCAACCCTTATGATGATTGGTTGTAAGTCAACCTTATAGACCAGCTATCCTAGTGGTAGCGTGGACAAAGCAGTCTTAGGCTAAACTCTGAAAGGCATGTGAAGCAAGCTGTTTTACCATATACAACCCCCTTGAATACCAAATGAAAGGACACCACACAGATATATATTGAAAATATATATATATATTTATTAACTACAAATATCCCCATATACTCTTTATGAGCACAGAAGCACAAGCGTTAAAACAAAACACAGTTAAAATACACAAAAGTTGCACAATATGGATGAGGGCGGGTGGCCACTCAAACCATATATTAATAAAGTGGTATAAGAGATACCAATCGAAAAGGAAATTGGCCTAGGGCCTTGGGAATCGCTGGAGCTGATCGGGACTAGCAGTGACTAAGTCGGGAAAGGCCCGCGGGACTCAGGTGCAGTGCTTAAAGTGCACGCATTCACCAATGAATTGTCTATGGTGCGTAAAAGTTACAAAGTTAGTGTTTTAGGAACCTTCCGAGTGACCTAGAGGAGTGAAACTTTAGACACAGACACTAGAGGTGTGTACCAGTATAGGAACACCGGCGTTGTTGAGTTACCTCACCCACAGGAAGCGGGTGCACAGGTGCGAAGTAGTGTCGGGTTTCGTCACGCAGGTCGATGGTGCTTGGAGCTGAAGATGCTGCAGGCGGCTTGATGTGAAGAGTTCCGGTGGATCCAAGGGTGGATCTGAAGTGGTGAAGACCTGAAAGCAGAGGGGACAATGTTCAAAGTCACTAGCCAGTGACTACCGTGGAACCAGATTGGAACCAGGCGATGTCGGGTGCAAACAGGCGATGAGGTGTAGCTTCTCTCTGCAGCCACATGGACACGAAGAGGTCGAGGACACACAGGCGTCGGTCACAAGCTGTCCCACAAAGGCTCTAGCTGATGGCAGTGTCGATAACTTGATCGGAGCAAACAGGCCTTGGCTAATGCAAGCCATGCAGGATTCAAAAAAGGCTTATCACTCGGACCAACAAGGTCAGAGCGGGTGCTCCTTTTTACAAGAGCAAGGGCAAGTCTGGAGCAACCAGACCCGCAGTGTAAATTGTAGGTTTTGTTGCCAAGATGGCCGCTGACCACGTGGCAAGTGGCCGGGATGGCGCGTCGAGTGGCACGATGCAAAAGGACCCCACGCAGATCGTGGAGATGCTGGGGGGCTGATCTTTGGTGCAAAGGCTGCTCGGTTGTGGGGCTTCTTAATCCCCAAAGCACAGCATCGAGGGTGCCTCGGGTGCTGCACAGTCAGCTTTTTGGGGGTCTTCCAAGATGTCCGGTCCCACGTCTCTCGATGCCTCCACGGGTCCCTTCTTTGCAGGGACTGTGGATCGGGCGGTGAGAAGTCTGAGAGTCTGGGTCTCGTCAGGCTCTAGGCTCGGGCTCCGGCGGGAGGCGGCAGCAAAGCAGACATGGAGTTGCTGGTTGATGCCTGTGTTCACAGGGTGGCCACTCCTAGACAACAAGGGAGATGCTCTTCAGTCTTCTGTGCAGCAGAATGTCGAAGTCCAGTCGTCTTCTTAGTTTCAAGTCAGCTAAGGGAGTTGTTCCCGACAGCTGCAGACAGGCTCAGCTCATGCTAGAGCACCATCTCACATGAAACCACGCACTCTGCCCCCAGGATTGCAGGGGCCTTCCATAGGAATGGCTTATAGGTTAACATGTGTCCAGTTAAGGTTAGATATAGGGATACTATATCTAAGTAAGAGGTGAATACACCAACTTACCCCAGCTGAGTGATCAGCCAGTTGTGTCAAAATATGGAGGCCAGGCCAGGGGTGGCACAATACATGCTGCAGCCCCTGGTAGGCCTTGGCTACACCTATGCCCTGGGTACCTAGGGTACACTGTTACAGGGGCCTATAAGGTGAACCAGTTCCAATTCTTAATGCACCTAGAGTGCATTGGCAATAATTTAGAGAGAGAACAGCAGGCTGTGGGTCTGATTAGCAGGCCCACAGCCACATTAAGTCATAAACTAGTGAAGCAAAAAGCAAAAATTTGGGGTGACCATAGGATAGCAGGCCCTACTCTCCTACAACCCCCACCCCATCACGAGTGAAGAGGACTCATCATGGGGAATTCCAATCTGTAACCACTACCCAATCAAGGATTGGACTCCCTTAGTATTGCAGATGACTACTCTCACTCTTAACCATTCTTTAGGGCTTGTAATGGTCGCTTATCAGGCGACAACCCTGGCAAGTTTACCTTTGGGAGGATGGGTCAGAACTCAACTATAGATAATGCCCTGGTAAATGTGGATTTTTGGCATAGGATTTTAGATTTTCAAGTGCACCTTCATACAGAAAGTGACCATAACCCACTGGTTATAACCTTGGATTGGCCCAAACTAGAATCAGTCTATGCTGACAATAGTATACCTCCCCCAACTTACTATTAATAGATGGGGGTAGAAGGATTTGATGGGCCACCTTTACACAAACTCGAGAGGCAATGGCATCCCTGTACGAATCTATTATTCCCTTCTTAGAACGGGCACACCTTATTACTGAAAGTGCTGATGCTAGTGATTACCTTGAGGAGTTGGGGAATAATCATTTGGATTTGATAGGCAACCTGGCAGGGTTCTTTTTTAATGAGTCAATCCCCAAAAGGAAAAAAGCTAGATGCAATAACCCCTGGTACAATAGGGCTTGCCAAGACTCCAAAAACACCCTCTTGGTAAACCTTTGTGAGGAGGGCAACACATCAAGGCAGCAAGGGTACATTTTAAGAATACTATTTTAGTCGCAAAACGTGAATGGGAAATTGATAGGTGGTAGGCAATAAAGACTGCTTTAATTGATAAAGACCCAAGAGGCTTTTGGAACCTGGTGAAAACAGGTAATTCTGGTTTTTGGTCTGCCATCGAACCGAACCTCGGGGAAGAGGTCTGGCGTTCTAATTTTAAACTTTTATATTCGAAGAATCGATCGAAAAATTCTGAGACGGGCTTCCCAGTCAAAGTTCTAATGGAGGTTATCGCAGATGATATACCACCTTGCACGCTGGTGGAGGTAACAGCAGCTTTGGCCAAAGTTTTGCCGAACAAGGCCCCAGGCTTGGACCGGGTTCCAGGAGACTTGTTTAAATCTGAACCGCCCATCTGGACCCCGTATCTGCAGTCTCTCTTTGACGCAGTCATGTGTGGTATGAATCATCCCCCAAATTGGGCGGGGCGGAGATCATCCCCATTTTCAAAAAGGGGTCTTCCCTGGAACCGGGAAATTATAGGCCCATTAGCCTTATAGACGTAACCCAAAAGATCTTTGCCCATGTTCTATTGGGAAGACTCCAGACTTGGATGGATGACCACAGCATTCTAACTCCGCTACAGGCAGGTTTCAGGACAAAAATATCAACAATTGATCAGCTGTTTAGACTTCAGCTGATCCTTTGGAAAACCGCTATATATTGGAAGGCGGCTCCCTCTACCTCACATTCGTGGACCTCAAATCTGTGTTCGATATAGTAGATCGAACCCAGTTATGAAACCTATTGCTTGAGATGGGAGTACCAGCTTACCTCTGCCAACAGCTTAAACGACTCCATGATGGCACTTTTGCCAGGGTAAGATCTGGAAAAGGTGGTAAACTCACAGCGCCTTTCCTGGTTGAGAAGGGGGGGAGACAAGGCTGCGTACTTGCACCTACACTCTTCTCCCTCTTTCTCAATGGTTTAATCGAGGATTTGTTAGCTGTAGGGGACATAGATTCCCCAAAGCTCGCTAATCGCAAAATCCCAGCACTGATGTTTGCGGATGACACGCTGCTCCTCTCTAAAACAGCTCTGGGGATGCAGCGTGTCCTTGCAGCATTTAGCTTGTTTTGCAAGAAAAGAAATCTGGAGGTTAACATAAATAAAACAAAATACATGGTCTTCCACGCTGAAAACTAACTGTCCTCACCCCAACTTGGACTCTAAGCCCCTAGAGAGGGTCCCGGTATTTGACTACATGGAGCTCACTATAAACGACAAAATGAAATGGGGGCCGCAGATTACTAAGGTAAATCTAAAACTCACCCAAGCTAGCGGGGGCATCCTAAAAGTCCACAGAAGCTGCGCTGTAAAAGTGATTAGCCCTCCGGTAGAAATTTATAAGGTTGAAGCAAGGGGGGGCCACTGTGTACGGAGCGGAACGTTGGGGTCACTGCCCTCGTAAATCCTTGACAGTGACGGAAAACAACTTCCTAAGGCAGCTTTTGGGTCTCCCTCAAAGCACCCCTTTAACCCCATTAAGGCTTGATTTGGGTGTTATCCCCATAGCTGACCTGATTGCTTTCTGTCCACTCCAGTACTGGCGACGGCTCTGGAGCACACCAGAACTGGAAAACAATAAAGAGAAGTTAAAATCAGTCATGTTAATTAGGGGGCAGGGAAGATCCCTTGGTTAATTTTCATCCGGGATTCGCATTGTAACATAGGGAGAGATGATTTATGGATGGAACCCGAACAGGCCTGCTTAGCTACCTCCAAACAATCTCTAACTCTGGCCTGGACTGGATATAGAATGGAGCGTCTAATCCAGTCTATAGACTTCTCCTGTTTAACCGCTAGATTTCTGGATGTTAAACAGTGGTACAGGTTGGAGCCCGTTCTTGACATCATTCAACCCTTAGCAGCTAAGAAACTGTTCCTCCAATTCAGGCACGGGACGCTTCCGCTCTATGTCTTTACGAACAGGTGGGTGGAGGAAAAAAAGCTGCTATGCCCTGGCTGCAAAACTGTAGAAGAAACTGAGATCCATGTGATCTTTTTCTGTCCTGCATAAAGGATGGCCAGAACCAAATGGATCCTCCAACTTTGTAGAAATCTGGACATAAGAATCCACAATGTGGTATATAGGATATTTAAATATGACACCTCACAAGTTTTTGTTGTTGCTATTGCCAAGTTCCTATTTGCAATGTGGTGTAAACGTAGGCGTCATGTGAATGGAGAACTTTGATGCTCCCTAACCATGACAAGTTTTTTTATTTGGATTTACAAAGCCCTTCGCACCCTTCGATCCTTTCTAGATTTCTTAGTGTAATTTGTTGTTTTTTTTAAGCTATTTTAAATGAATTTGACAAATTGCTCCTATTGATGCCCAAAAGCGTAATACTACTGTATGTACAAAGGCTCTATGCTCTGTCTTAGCCCGGGTGCTTGTTGCTGCTCTATTATTTCGGAGCGGAGCTAGTACTTGATAATTGAAATTGTAATATTCCCTAGTGTTCTCACTATGTTTTTTTAATTCCTCTAATTTTGTAATTCCTTAATTCTTATTTTCATGATGAAGTTGATGTATTAATATTATACTGTATCATGTACTTTTATGGCTGTAACCTGACGAAATAAAGTGGCATTGACTTGACTTGACTTGTAAACGGCCATGTCGACCTGGCAAATGCACCCACTTGCCAGGCCCAACCCCTTGTTTTTTTCTACAGGTAGGCTAAATGTAGCCCCAGTTGCAGGGTGCAGTCTAGGTGAATGGTAGGACATGTACTGGTGTTTTTTTACATGTCCTGATAGTGAAATGCTGCTCATTTAATTTTTCACTATTACAAGGACTAGCTCTCCCATAGGTTATCATTGGGGCTGCCTTGTAACATCTTACAAGGGTAACTTTCAATTGGGAAGATATAGAGATTTGGATTTTGGGCTCCCTGAACTCAGATGTTAAAAATACATTTTTTAAATTGTGTGTTTGAAAATACAACTTTTAGAAAGTGGTCATTTTCTTTCTTTACCATTCTGTGTCTCTGCCTGCCTGAGGAAACAACCTCTGGTTTAGACTGATAGTTGGGCTGTTTATCCATTCACTCTAGACAGTCACACAAAGGGAGTTGAGGTATGCCCTGCATATCCTGATGGCCAATCACCAGGCTGATGGGTCTTCCTGAGCTAGAGTGGTGGGAGGAGTTGTCACTGTCCCTGAATGGGGCTGTGCCTGTCCTCTCACATTGCTGTCTACACCCCTCTGGAGTGTGTCTTGAGCCAAGGCAGTAACTTGTGAACTACAAAGACATTTCTTTGAAGTATGCCTATTTCAAAGGCCAAAAGGGGTATAAGTATTGGACCTGTAAACTCACATTTTAGAACGCTTCCGGACTGAGAACTCTGCCAAGAAGAAGAGCTGATGAGCTGTCAGGAGGAGTACTGCCCCTTTCCTGTGTGTTGTGCTTTCTGAAACCTGCTGTTCCAAGGTTATCCAAGGTTAGTGTGTGCTTGCCTCCTATTAGAAGTCTCAGGGCCCTCAAAGACTTCATATCCAGCTCCTCTGAACTCCACTGCTGGGAGTTCTGACCTGCCTTGTGGCACCAAATCCAGTTCTGGTTCCTTAGAGGTTGTTTGGCTGCTTCAAGAATCAAAATTCCATGCATCACCCCTCCAACGCCTATTTTTCTGATGAAGCACCACCGTGCTGGAGAAGTTTCCATACTGCCATCATGCGGCCAAAGAAATCGATGCAGTGCCTGTCCACGGCTGAAAGACCTGCCGCATCCAGAGTCCAGACCACTGAGTCTCTGACATCCGTGACTATCTCTCCAACTTCGGCGCATGCACTGCTGTGCAGTAGAAAGATTCTGTGCCTCACCCTTCTGCAGCTGGAGATTTGATGCAGCTCCTGTTTTGTTGCCACTGCATAGGCTCCAGTGCACCCGGATTCCCACGCATCGCACCTGTGAACCAAAGTTCCCAACGCACAGCATCCCAGAAAGGAGTTGCCTCTGAAAATCAACGCATCGCTTCTCCTTGCAGTCTGGAATCAACACAACACTTCTCCTGTGTGCAGCAGAACTGACGCCTCCATTCCTCAAGGACTCAAGCAATGACGTATTGCTGTGTTTTCTGATGCATTCCTCCTTTGTGGCTGTTTTTCCAAATTGGATTTTTACGCAAGAAAGGTACTTTGTGCTAAAATGACTGCATCCAGAGAGTTCTATGGCCAAAATTACTTAAACCTTTTAAAAGTGATATTTTGACTTCTGTCCGTTGGAGTGTTGTCATTTTGGCTATATTTGGTTTAGATAAAGATTGTTTATTTTCTAAACTGGTGTTGTGTTCATTCCTAGTGCTTTTACTTTATTACTGCATGTGTTGTACAACCTTTACACATTGCCTTTGAGATAAGCCTGACTGCTCGTGCCAAGCTACCAAGAGGGTGAGCAGAGGTTATCTGGGTGTGTAACTCCCTTATCCTGACTAGAAGTAAGTGTCCCTATTTGGCAGTGGTTAGCACTCGGTCCGACTAGCGACCCCCATTTCTAACACCAACTAAAACGGCTACTGAGACCTTGACTAAAATGTAATCGATCTACAACATTTGTGTTACAATCTGTTAATCTTCGATAAACGAACCACATTTCTTACCTATCAAAGATAATTAGGTTACTAATGCAACAAAAATACATGCTTAGTGTCTGCTATAGAAATCTGTTGCTAAGTAATTAATAGGCTGTTCCATTCTCGATTTCAACCAATGTTTGCCAGTAAAGACCCACAAGATGAAAAAAGCAGTGGGATGTGCTACTAGAGAGCAACAGTGTCAACACTGAGCTGTAGCACTTGCATAAGGGAGGGCAGGTGCAGGGAGAGGAAAGACTGTCTTCTCCCACCATTGCTACCTGACCTAATATAGTTTATCACAGTAGGTGGTACCAATGACAGGAAACTAGGGTGCGGGTCAATGATATCCTCCAGCCCTTAAAAGCAGGGCTTATGCTGCTTTCGCCTTCTGTTGCCACTCACTGTGGACCCTGCACTGAAGGACCAGAATGAGGACAACAGGTAAGCTGCCCAGCCTTGCCATTTACCCGCATTAGGCTATGGCTATGCCCACCCCTCTGTAGACCATTGATCCCGGCAGACGCTTACTGGTGCGGCTGGCATGGGGGAGAATCAAGGATTTTTGTTGCTTGGCTCCTGGCAGGCCAGTATTTTAGGGGGTGAGGTAGCACCATGTCCAGCTCCCTCACCCCCTATGAGGACCTCAATGTCTTCTGGGCAATTGGTCCCGTTGGTCCTTGCAGGCAAATTACTGTGGGGCCCAAAAGTACCTGCAGGGGATGGGGTCCTGTCAAGTCAGTTTTATAGGGAGAGGTGAAGCACTGTGTACAGCACCCACACCCCAACGAGAGTTTCGATGCCTGCCGGAAAAATTGGTCCCAGCAGACAAGTTACGGTGGTGCCATGAGTGCCTGCTGGCAATGGGGTCTTGGGAGGTCAGTGCTTGAGTGGGCAATGGAGCAAAGTGTACAGATCTCCCAACCCAATGGGGTCAACATGCCTGTCAGGTAATTGTACTCAGCAGGCAACTTAGGGTGGGGCATAGGAGGCCAATAGTTCCTGCCAGGGATAAAGTCCCAGAAGGGCAGTACTGGGGGGAAGGAACTGTATACAGCTCTTCCACTCCTGTAAATCATGCAACAAACATCATGTGAGAATATAGTAAGGTGTCTTCAAAATGTAAAAAACATTTTGTTTAACATACAGAAGTGTTTCATCTTAGGGACCAAATCTCTGCATCAAGAACTACTTATTAAAATTAATTTAAACATGAACTGAGAAACATTCCTACACCCCCATGACGACAATGCTATTAGTATACTAAGAGACAAGTCAGTTTTCGTGTACCAGCCTATATGTGTCGTAGATTCATACTATACGTAGAGAAACATTATAGTTATTTAAATCAAACATGAGGTATTTTTACCCTGCACATCCTGAACTCACCTACTTGAAGGTGCCATGAAACATGTTAAACAAAAAAGGTGGGTTGGTGACAAAGTATTTGCCTTGTATCACACAATTCGGTAAAGTAGGGAAGCCGTGAGTGATCCCAGAATTTACAGTTTCATGCTGTGCAATTCAGCCACTTGATGGGTATCATTTTCCAGCAACAAAGGTTAAAGCTATGGCCTAATTCTTAAAAGCTACGATATCAGCATAGGTGACAGGTAGAATCCATATTAACCCAAATAAACAAAAATATAAACCAAATAGTGTGCTCTCAGCATGTTAGTTTATCTCACTGGACATCTTTTTTGTTCATTTCCGCATGTGCGAGTCCCTTCAAATACGTCTTTCAGGATTGGTGCTGTGTATAGGAAATGTAATGCTGCTGAATGCTGTGTAATAAACATCTAGGGTATTTATGGGATGCACATAGCAACAGATGGGCCTCTTACTTATGTTGTAGCATTGTCATCGCAAGGCAGTGGGAGCCATGGGGGCGAGGGGGGGCAGTAATGTTTCTAAATTCAGATTTAAAAAACATCACATGTAATTATTACCTCTTAATGCAGTGATGTAGAGCCAAGCCAGACCAATGGATCTGTTCTGGCTGAGCCCTTGCCTTTACATTTCTTATTCACTTAATGCTGCAGTTCAGGTTTTGGGTGTTTTATAGAGTTGACTCACGGCGGGCAAACGTCCTTAGTGTTTCTTTTATTTCCATCTTCGTGTCGGTAACAACCACATGGTTAAAACTACGATCCCCAGCAGCCCCGGGGAATTAGAGCGCGTAACAACACGTAGTCATGTGATTTTCTCTCGTAACCCGCGAAAGAAAGTTTAAATATCTGCTTCCTGTCCGTGTAGTTACCTCCCACATGACAGCCTAGACGGTTGTCAGGAGTACCGACGGACAGGTATGCACTTTCGCGACAGAACGGGACTAACTGAGTGGGCTCACACGATTACGTAGCGCTCTTGCACTTGGTGGCGGTAAAGTCTGTTTGTATCGTTGCGTATTCCAAATACTCTCGACCATAAGCTTCCACTCTACTTGGACGCTCGATACACAAGCAGTTTATGTTTTGCTTCTTGCATGAGTCATTGTGATAAACCACTCTCACTACAGTTTTCCAGCGCATATAGTTCAACTGATCAGAATGTACCGGTAACGATATGACATCTATTGCCAATACTTCTGATACCAGCCATTTTTCCTACACGCATAGTCATTGTAAACAGGCGCCCATGATGGTCGACATATGTAACTCTGGAAACGCGTGATCTATGCGTATTATGGACAGGGTGTGTCTAGCCTAAACTCCTGTTGGCTCTTCCTCTTTCTATAGTGTTTTCTTCGCTTTTCTTCTCAATAGAGCGGTGCTCCATTTGTACCTGAGCTGTAGCCGGGTGAGGTGGAGAGTTTAGTCCCCAGAAAGTGGGTGAGTGAGTATATTGTCATCCTTTGTCGTGTCAAAGTTGATTCTTTTCAAACTCAGGTTGATTACTAGGCAACCATTGACCAAAACTATTTGGCAATCATATAATTCTCATGAGATAATTGTCTCTTTTCACTAGCTATCGCCATTAACTGTGTATTTTTCTGTCTTTTTGTGTGTGTGTCCGTCCATGATGATTCCATGACTATCCTGATCATCTCGACCGGTGTTTTCAGGTGATATGATTTTTAATCACTATACTATACTCATCAGCAGTAGCAACTTGTGTTAAGGTCCTGAAGAAGCAGTCAGGGATCTTTTGACCCTATTATCCTGCAGAAACATGTCGACCTCGATTACATCTGAGTAGTTATTTGTTACACTACTTTGCACTGTTTTTTAACTTTGGGTGTGGGTAGGATCCTATTAAAGTTTATTTTCCACTCCTGCAACCCAATATTAATCCATTCACTTATTTGTTGCACATAGCACTTTCATTATTTGCACTGCTATTTTTTCATTACCCCCTGATACCACATTTTTATCAACATATCCCTGCATCCTTCTACAAAATTAGGCTACAATCTACCTAATCCACAGTGGACATGTTTCCACTTCCTTTGGGTGAAGGATCCCAAATGATGTAGGGCGGTACAGGTTGGGTATCTGATGGGAACACAATTTTTCACCTTGAATACTTTGTATTCATAGATTGTATCCCAACACATATACACAGTTTTGTAGATAGCTTTAGTTGTCTTTGACCCATTGCTATTATTTGTTTTTTCTCTTTTTTTTCTCCCCTTGTTTTATAGAGTGCCATGATAGGCAGCTACTCTGCACGGGATGACAATGCCTTGATCCAACCGGCTACCGCTGCCTGACTCATCCAGGCTCAGCAAACTGAATAGAATCTCCAAATCGCCCAGCGTTACCGCCCGATTTCTAACGGACAACGCTCTGCCTCCAGCGATTCAGGCGCTGCAATCACTATACACCTTCAGTGTGTATTAGGTCCTGGACCCACTATTTATCTCTGGATCCTGTCGATGCACCTATCTACCAGCACCTTAATTCAACGCCAACCCTGTCCTGAAGAGGATCCCGATTTACAGAGGATCGAAACGCCGTCGACTACAACAGCGCAATTTCACGGCGCACTACCAATAGGCTTATCACTATCTCAAATTCAACCTGTCTGATTGTACATACCTAATGTGAAAGCCTTTAATTGATTGTTTTTATCACTTTGCGCCGACCACGCTGTTTTTCTCACTTTCACTTGCGTCGTCACCATCACTACGTCATCACATTCTCACCAAGTGTTCTTTGGGTTGTTTCATGATGTCTTTTCATGTACAGTGCTGCCTTTAACTGTGCTTCCCGTGTTTGATGCAATTGGTAATTAATAACCCTATCACAAAATGTACTGAGACTCCCTGTTGTCCTTCCTTTGTAATACGTACTGTATGCATAATTTTGAACTGCCTTCTTCATTGATACCCAGTGGGACATTGTTTCTTATTACAATGATAGGCAGCTAGGCAGGGCGAGTTTCTCACAGTGCTTGTCAGTGACTAATGAAAGTGTTCAGTATCTCTTACTCTTCATAGAGTACTGTGAAGGGCCGACCCTTCCCGCTAGGGGGCGGAGGACCATTAGGGACTCGCATACCTGCAGAACTACTCCTCTCTCTGTTTCTCCTCAGGCGCCGTCGGTAACGCCGGTACATGGCGGACCGGAACTGACTTGGCGTGACCCCGGAAGTGCCGAGGGTACTGAAGGACCGGAAGTGATCAACCCTGACCCCTGAAGTCATTCCACTGGATTCCGGCCGGATGGTAGAAAAACCGAAGACTCAGAGGACTCGGGGTTCCCAGCAGCGGACTCGTGGCAGGAGTTGGCAGAACGCGGCGAACCAGCAGCGGAAAGCGGAGAAGAAAGGAAGAGCCGACAAGAAGAAGAAGAAGACGACGTTTGGTGTGAGGACTGGTGGCGTCCTCAGGAGGTGGCTGGAGAGCGGCCGTAACTCGGAGGAGAGTTACGGCGGGGCACGTGAGTACATTATTGCCTTCCTCCGTGTTCCCCCTTTGTATTAGTGTACATAGCGTCCCTTGTGTACATAGCGTAAATAGTCACCCCCACTCACTGCACCTAGACTGTATAGCATTACGCACTGTTTTCCCCTCCTGACCGCCCTCACTACCCACCACCCGTTTTTCCTCTCTCTATCCACCCTACCACCCACCTTCACGGCCGTTTCCTTCCTCTCACTTCCCGGTGACGGTGACTGCATTACGAGATTTGTTGTCCCCTGGACTAACTGCCCTGTCTCTTTCCATTTACCTCCGAGGGGGACACCGTTACCGACACCAAGGACGGACGACCTCAGCCCAGCAGCGGACACCTTACCGACGACACCTTCCCGGAACCTCATCTCTAACCCCGTACCTGGACTTCCATCCGGACAACCTTACTACCTGGACTGTCTTTTCTGTTTCCTCAATAAAACTTACGCTAACCATAGCGCACTTCATACGGCCTCCACGCCTGTTATTCCGGCCCGCCCTAACCCACACTTCACAAGTACACAGAGCAATGGTGGCATCGGTGGCAATTGTAATTGTGAGCATTTGCTAAAGTGCGTGAAGGAGGTACTTGAAACATCGTCTAGGCAAAAGTATAAGGAAATGAAGCGCTTACAAGTGAATGGGTGTGGGGGATGGTGAAGTGAATGAAGGAGACGACAGGACATTCATGTCAAAGGAGTGCGCATGACTGTCCTGACGAACCACTCCATCCACTGGTGCTGTATATTCACCACAAATTTTGTATGTGGGGAGAATTTACCCCACCTTGTTCTTTTTCGTCGGTTTTTAAGAAAGCGGTTACACCTCTACAGAGGGTAAAAGGCTGAAACATGTCGAGCCCAAATGTTCTATGACAGGTTGAACAACCCCCATCATAGATCTTTGTTTTAATCCTAACCTCTAGGCGCCCGCTTGAAGTTTGTCTTGGCGTCCTCAGCATTAGTTTTAGTTCACACATACTTTTCATTTGCTCCCTTCACGACATATTATTTTTCTATAGGTTTTATGATACCTCTTTTCTGACATAGAAAAAAATCCCGGAGCTCCTCCCTCTCAGAGAGGGGGTTGTAGGCCGTATTGCGACCAGGTTCGTTATGCGAGGAGGTTGCCCTATGAGGAAGCATGCCACCTTCGGGTGGGATACCATTGAGGTAAAGGGGGCTGCAGTTGATTATGCAGCGATTGAATACTATGCACTTGATAGAGGTGCTACACTTGCAGACATTTGTTGGTCTGGCAATGGCCGCTTGTCATTAAGGCTATGGGTGGTTAAAGTCACTCGCTAAAAGATGGTTAATTTTATGTTGTGGCTTCTTTTAATGATTATGAAAAGAGGAATATAAAGTAAGAAGATCAAGAGGTGGCTGTCGGGGAAGCAGCAGTTAAAAGGCTTAATGACCATTCCTTCTTTGGAGGCTAAACCTTGTAAGGTTTATACAAACCGTACAGAAATTATTGCTTTGACGATCTCCATTACACTTACTAATCAGCCATACAACAAGGACATCACTGGTATGAGGTTGAAGGCTTTCAAGAACAGAAAATTAGGGAGTCAGAGAGCTACACGCGTTAATTTGCTCATTTCCAAAGTCCATATTAATCTTATGAAAAGCTTAGCTTCTCTAAAGCTTGAAAGTAAATGAAAAGCAAAATAAATCAAGGTGACTCTTGCACCTTTGTTCTTAAGTCACATCGGGCTGTAAGCGTCTTCAGGATGACCACTAACTTAAAAATGTTTGAACTGAAATGGCTTGAATATCTCAGTAAGCATAAATATATAGCAAAGTTTGGTGAAATTTCTACCTATTCTTTAGGCTCTATCATTAAGCCCATTTATAAAATAGGATGTAAGATGATCCAGTATGGCATACATGATTACATCTTTTAGATACGTCTTCTAAAATACTTTGACGATTAACTTTACAGTTTCTGGAGGAAAAGATGATGAGTTCAAGTTGATTCGTTTAGTATAAGTAGGCTGCTGACCTGAGTAAGGCACTGCCCACCAGGTGCTCAACCTGTGACATGCCATACAAACTATGACAACAGAAGGTGATTTGCACAATTATTCTGTTAACTTCTGTGTGCCATTCAGGAGGGTGGATCAAGGGATTTTATTGGAAGCTTTTAATTCCGTAGTATTTACTTACGTCAGATAAAGGTCATGACTTATAGTTCAGCTGGCAGGTTACTCCATCAGAAAGATGACATATATCCTGTTTGCCATAGTACAAGTGCATTAGATCCTATGGGCACTTGTAATACGTCGCACAGGATATCCATAACGACTGTGACAGAGTAATCAGGCCCTAAGTCTAAAATGCAGCTATTTATGCTGAAGATCAAGGTAGTACTTAGGCATGGTATAATTACTAAAAATATTTAAATAGCTAACGTTCTTATGCAAGACTGTGTCTTGGCCCATGCATTTCCTTTTAAAATATTGGGTAGGAATTTCAACATGTTAGTTTATGGTGATGATTTAGAGCCTTGTTTAGATCTTGGCGGTCTTACTTCCATCCCGCCGCACTGGCAGTCCCGAGTGCCCCCTCGATCTGACAGCGGGTTGCATGTTATATTTAGATGTTGCGGCTAGAGACAGAAGGCGACCACGGCAGTACCCTGCCACTGTCAGGCGGCGGGAATAAACCGATCTGATTTAGATGTTCCTGTTGTGCTGATGGTGTCCGGGTGGCGGAATGAGGTTCATGGGGGTTAAGGAGACTTGTAAGTACAACTTATTTTGACGTCATTGTACATATGTGTCATGTTTGCATGCAATATATATATAGGAAAGGTGTTATGCCCCATTATTTTACGTCTTGCATGCCACTCACACAACATACAAACGATACATAGGACTATAGTACATGTACCTTACCTTAGATTTCAATCAATCAATCAATCAAAGCATTTATATAGCGCACTACTCACCCGGAGGGTCTCAAGGCGCTAGGGGAGGGGGGGTCCGCTACTGTTCGAACAGCCAGGTCTTGAGCTGCTTCCTGAAGGTAAGGTGGTCCTGGGTCAGGCGGAGGTGGGTCGGGAGGGAGTTCCAGGTCTTGGCGGCCAGGTAGGAGAAGGTGAGGAGACGGAAGACAATGGAGTCGTTTGGTGTTGTGGTGGTGTTGGAGCAGCAAAGGAGCGACATGGATGATGGGGTAGAAGAGGGAATCGGAAGAGGAAAACAAGAAAAAGTGCAAGTTTTTACCTCTTTGCCTTCGATTCACTGGCTCGAAGTTGGAGGGATTGACGCCGCAGTTGCCTCTGCGGGAAGGCACATCATAATCAGCTCTACGGGACTGCAGCGGTCTTCCCTCCAGTGAACAGCCGACATCTAAATCGAGCCGGTAGGCTGTCAAGGCGGCGGGCGGGAAGACTGCTGAAAAATCAACAGCGGGACCGATTCCGCCAACATCTAAATCAGGCCGTTAGTCACATTAGATATGATTCTTTTTGGGCTGCAGTGGCAGCTTAAT
The DNA here is from genome assembly GCF_964263255.1 of Lissotriton vulgaris. Lineage (NCBI taxonomy): Eukaryota > Metazoa > Chordata > Amphibia > Caudata > Salamandridae > Lissotriton > Lissotriton vulgaris. Next base: position 158,862,018 of record NC_141697.1, on the reverse strand, counting down.
GAACTTTCCATTTATAGTATGGAATAGCTGTTTGATAATAAACTATTGCAACCTGAGTTTTTTGGGAAGGAAATAGAAAGCCTGCCATTAGTTGGAGGTTGGATGACTCTGAATTTGCAATTGTAAACACATACAAGTATGTAGGCACTTTTTGTAAGAGTATTCAAGATGGAAGCCTAATAGGAGCGTGACAATGGGGAAAGTATTGGTGTCAATGAACGACCCATGAAGTTTTAACTCCGTATACAGAAAATATTCACTATCAGCAATGATGAAGCCATAAAACATCATACTGATTGCCTTGTTCAGCCTTACCCTTCTTATTTTAGAACATGTATTTAATCTTAAAATATGTGTTGTCTTGAAAAGAATGTATACCTTTTGAAGTGCAATGAATGCACTTTTTTAAGCTTCTCCTTTGCAAACCAGTTACCACGTCCTCTGAGGCACCAGTAACTGGTCAATGGTTTGCAACCGGAATTACAATTGCAAACCTTTGATACATTCAATGCTGAATCCTAACTAGGAAGGACGCCCCTTTTAAGCCCCTTATTAACTGTAATTTGGGAATGGGTTGCTAAATGGGGTTTATATATATATTTTTTTTTTAAAAACATTGTTTTCTCAAACTGTGTGATTTTTGCGACACACAGGATTTTGCGAATGCAAAATGGTTTTGAACATCTGGGCCATAGGGGGTCATTTACTAAAGGTTGCATAGGCACTCGCACAGCTTAACTCTGCGTGTGGGTTTTTACAGTGGTAGGTATGACCATACAATGCTTTGCATAGCATTGCGCTATGCAAACACATGCAAAAATGTTAGTAAGCACCCCTAATATGTAGATGTATCCTCAATTCAAATAAACCTTTACACGGTTATACATCTTAAAATAACGTTTACTATAGGGCATTTGAACCTAAAGCACGTACTGTGCCTACTCGAGTCCAACTCACAATACAAGCACTCTATCATGCTATCATTTACGAGGAATCTAGATACATTGAAAGGGGAGGACACGGATGTCATTTAGGGATCTCGGCTATGACACCTGGGTTGCCCTTTGAAACTCCTGGCACCGCTTTTGAAACCCCTGGCATCAGAAGGGGGCAAAATGAGTGCAAGAACATATGGGCAACTCACCCTTATGGGAGTTGGGGGTCCACTCTTCTTTTTTCTGCCCATTCTTTATTATACTAATAGTGAATAATGCCATATTATTCACTTTCAGTGTAATAAAAAAGGTGCACTAGGAGCTAGAATGGGATCTTCCCTTTAAGCAGATGTAAACTAAAATACATTTTTAAATGTATGTTGTGTGTATGTGTGTGTGTGGGAGAAAGTGTATTTGTTCGGTACAGATCATGTGTTTGTGCAAGCATGTGTGTCTGTATGTGTAAGCATGTCAATGCAAGTGAACTAGTGAGTGACAGGTAATGGGTGAGAATTCGTGAGATTGAATGTCTAAGTGAGTATGAGTGAGTAAGAGGTAGAGGGAGAATGAGTTAGTGAGAGAAAAACTCTGAAACACAGTAAGAGTGAGTGAGAATGAGTGAGAGTGAGCGCAAAGAGGTGTTAGAGTGCGTGAGGGAGTATGATTGAGAATGAGTCTAAATGAGAATAGGTGACAATGGGTGAATGTAACTGCGAGTGAGAATGAGTGTCAGAATGAGTGAGAATAAGTAAGAATGGCAGAGTGAGTTCAGAAAGATTGCATGTGAGTGAGTGATAAAGTGTGAGTGAGAGTAAGTGAATCTGAGTGAGAGGGAGTGTAAGTGAATGTGTGAGAACTAGTGAGTCAGAATGAGCAAGAATAAATGAGATTGAGTGAAGTGAAAATGAGAGTAAGAGTGAGTGTATGAGAGTTTGTGAGAATTAATGAGGAGCGCAAGCGAGTGAGAATGAATGACCATGAGTAAGAATGTGGTGTTCTACATGTGAGTCTGTATTTGGCCCTGGTATATTGCAAATAAATGTTGGCTTATAAAGTCACCACTGGCAAAATGCTAGTGGAGGCAATGCTTAGCATTATAGATACCTGTGACAAAATACTGGCATACCAGAGATAATACTTGGCATATGGGACACCGATTTCAAGATGTTGTTGCTGATGCTGGTACATTGGAGGTAATAATTAGCTTAAGGGAGAATAACCATGGCATGCGGGGGGTCACAACCATGACAAACTGCTCACCCTGATATACTCGAAGTCATTTTTGACATGTGGGTCACTTGTGGTATATGGACGCCACTATTGGCAAAATGCTGGCACTGGCAAATTGTATATTATTTCTTGCTGTAAAGGGGCAGCCAAGGCATAAAGCAGGCACCCATGAGAAAATGAAGGCACATGTACAATGGAGCAATTTGTTTTTACATTTTGAACACCCACAGTAGATCTTGAAAATGAATGGGTCAACTACAGAGGAGCATCGGATTTCATTGGCGTGCTACACCATGAATAGACTTGAATGTCCTCTCTGTGTCTATGGCTTTTTAGCTAGTTTATGTGGAATCTGTGATAAAATGTACTTACTGTATGGCCCTTCCGTTTACAAATTTTCTTTGGGGGAGAACACCACCACCCCGAACCCTTCCTAATTGTTGTTTCTGCTCTCCCAGGCATTTTGGGGTATCGACCTCTATAAGGGCAGTAGCTCATAAGATGTACTGTCACTACGCTTAACGAAGACAACATAGAAATGAAGATGCAATCTCAGCAGTGGAATGGAATTGAAGAAACAATTAAAAGCATTTTATAGAGCAAATGTTAACAACTGTCATGGCAACAGATCAATTAAGGTCTTTCCTCCCTTGAAACATTCGGACCCCTTAGAGAAGAGTTCTTTTGATGCATGGTCGTCTCATAAAGCACAGCAGCATTTAAAATAGGATGTTGGTGTAAATACAAGTGCATATTTACAAGGGCCTTGCGTCATGCTTGCACCACGCAACATGCTACGTGCACGATGCAAACTTCCAAGTAATATTTATGAAGCCATGCAAAGCCACTTTGCATGACTTTGAATGGCTTCACAAATATGGAGTAATGCAACCCACGCAAATCGTTGCGTTGCATTCGTCTGCGCAAGGAAGGTGGTCCAAGGGCAATGAAATGAGTGTTCCTACGCAAATCCCACGGTCTTTGACGCATTCCAAGATTCACCAAACCTGGTAAACCTGGGAATGCACGAAAAAGATATGCCTCCCCAGGTGAGGCGTAACAAGGAGAAGTACCTTTATTTTTCCTTGTTTTTCCTCTTTCTATGTGTGCTGCATTCTAAAAATGTATCGATGGATTGTTTTTGTGCAGTAAGGGGCCCCTTTTGGAAGGGTGACTGCATTGGCACCATGCTGCTGAAACAAAGCCAGCACGGAGGACAGGAATGCACCGTATTGGATGAATATGGTGCATTCCTGCCCTCTCCCTGTCATGCAGGTGAGCGCAGCAAGAAAGCTTTCTGCGCTGCCCTGCACCACAATTCCCATAAATTGCCCCACAGTCTGTTCTGTCAGGATCGCTACTTAAGTCTTTATTGTCATCTGTTGAACTTGTTATGACTTGACATGTAATATACCAAATTAATTTCACAAGCTGCTGTTACAAATAATGCAGACATTAATTCTCAATGCATATTTGTCAGTGCCATTTCAAGAAGGGTCAATCCAAGGGTCAATTATTATTTTTACCAACCCCAACCCGTGCATGGCCAAAGGCTGTCCACGGCAGGGGTAGGGACCTAACCCCATGCAGCGCATGGTGCTGGACTTCTTTCATAAGTTAAAAAATCATAGAAATTTAGTAGAAATGCAAAGGTTAAAGTCACATTATAGTTAATGTTAGATTTGGGGGTCTCTAGTTGGCAGAGGTAGGTACCTTTGACAAATAGGGACCCTTGCCTCTAGTCAGGGTAAAGGGGTACACTCTTAAAATATCCCCTGCTCACCCCCTTGGTAGCTTGGCACGAGCAGACAGGCTTATCTCAGAGGAAGTGTGTAAAACATTTGTGAACACATACAGTATTCCAGTGACAACACTACAGAAGGACACCACACAGTTTTAATATAAAAAATAAGGATTCTTTATAAAGATTTAACACAAGACCACAAATGACAAAAATCCACAATACTGTACTTAAAAAACGGTAGAATTAGCTTAGTTCTTTTAAGATGTAAAATGCCACACTTTGAGTTCAATTTACATTAGGATGTATAACTCTCTACAACGAAAGTGTTGCAGGGAAGGTGATGCATCGGTTCCTTACAAGCAAGAACGGTGATGCTTCGGGTCCCTACTGAAGCTTAGGGGATGCATTGGTTCTTCTCTGCGAGGGGAGGTGATGCGTTGGTTTCTTACTGCGCTGCAACCAGCAGCGCCGTGACGCAATGAAGATCCGGTGCAAAGAAAAAAACATGGCATCTTCTTCTTGATGCGACACGACACGTGCACGCCCGACGGCCGTGCGGCAACTCAACGATTCTTCTGATCCGCGACAGGCCCTGTGACGAGCTTCCCAATGATGCAGCGGCGTCTGGGGTGACATCGATCCTTTTCTTTGACGGTGAGGCACTTCGGCGAAGATGCGACAGCTGCAGCGGCGGCGACACGGTTCTCCGTTGATGCGGCACCGTCTGATGCAACATCGATCCTCTTCTCCGGCGATGCAACGATAGAGGCTGCGGCAGCCACACGCTTCTTTTTCGTAAGTCGCGCTTCCAGCTCCTTGTGACATGCAGTTCCTCAGAAAGTCCAACACAACTGCAGGCACTTCCAAAGAACTCTTGGGGATCTGGTGGGTGAAGTCTGTTGTCCCTGAGACTTCAGTAATAGGCAAGCTCTATCTCAAGCCCTTGAAGATTCTTCACAAGTTGATTAAAGTACACACAAAGTTCCTCTCTCCTCTCTTTGGCAGTTAGGCAATCACTGCAGGCCAACCCCCCAAGCAGCACTTCAGCTTAGGGATTGTCTCTCCTCAGTCTCTCTGGTTCCTATCCTCAGCAAAGGTTTCTTCTTGTTTCCCAAAAGTAATCTAAAGTTCTGGGGTCGGGGTCCCCCTTTTTATACATAGTTTCTCTTTGTTCTCTGAAGGCAGAAAGGCCTTTGCCTAGTTCAAACCAGTTCTGGTCAGTCCTGGAGCACTCTGTTTACATGACTCCTTCTTTCCTTTCACAGTGCAGGGCAGGGACATCAGACGCACCACAGGATGTGGATCCAGCATTGTGGAGGGAAGGCACAGCACTATTCAGGTACCAGGTACAACTCCTCCCACCCATCTGCATACAGATTTCTCTTTTCAGCGCTGAGCTGACTCACCCTGTCTCCTGGAATTGTCAGTGAAATTGCTCTCCCACCCTCGCAGCTCCACCATTAAGTGAGGTGCCCCTGCCCCTGCACTCTTGAGTGTTGGTGATCGAGGCCCTCCTCCACCAGCAGGTTTCCCTGCGCCTCATCTCTGGTGGTCCAGTGGACCTCTGTCTCCTTTCTTTCTTTCTGCTTCTTCACTCGTTTTTCTCCCCTTTCTATCTTTAATCTTTCTGCACCTCTGCTCTTTTGCGCCTTATTTCTGCCCATTTTCCCTTTCTCTCCTCTGCTCCTTCACTCGTTTTCACTCGTTTTTCTACCCTTTCTATCTTTCACCTTTCTGCTCTTTTCTGCATCTCTGCTCTTTTGTGCCTTATTTCTGCTTATTTTCGCTTTTTTCTTTATCCCTTCTTTCCTCCCTTTACCTTTCCCCGCCACTGCTGCCCCCGCGGCCCCTCCCCCCCCCAGCGCGACCGGCCCAATCCAGCTCCCCTCCCGCCTCCCAGCTGTCCAGCCCTCCCCGGCCCCTACTTAATGGCGGCCACTGCGCGGCCGCGCAGCGGTCGCGGGCTGCGGGCGCGCCGCTGGTGCACCGAAGGCGCATCAAAGGCAATCACGTCTGCGCCCGTCTGCGACCCGTCCGCGACCAGCACCAGGAACCCTGGACCTCCGCCCCGCCAACGCTACGACCCAGTAGCACTCCACGCACTCAACCCAGGCTGCAACAACAACTGCAAGCTAGCATCACCAGCCGACACCCATGGACCCTTCAGCTGTCACCGCTGCCGGCACACCTGCAGCACCGCCAAGAACACGGATCCAGCACAACCCGCCCACAAGAACACAACCGAACCGAAGACCCTGCAATGCATCCTCCTCAACGTCCGATCCCTCCACAAACACGCCACAGAAATGAGAAGTGGAGAAGTGTGGCTCAGGGTGAAGAATTGGCTTGGTAGTTTAGTCTGCCCTGTTCCCATGATGCACTGGGCCAGGGACAGACTGATTTGCATATAGCCAGGTTCTGAGCTGGGATGGGGCAGTGAGATAAATAACGGTGATGGATCAAGCCCTGATCTTTGGACTGGGTAAGAGTGGTCTGTTTAACTCAGACACTCTGTTCATCACCACCCCCTTTTTGTAAATCGTTTTTGGCCACTATAGGTGTGGCAGGGTATACTCAGACATGAGTCCCTTTCTCACTGCTCCATCAGGATTCAAGCAAGCCGGGCCGAAGAAGGCTGAAATGCCAGAAACCGGTCCCCGGTAGCTTGTCTCCTTTCTGGTGAAGAATTGGCTTGGTAGTTTAGTCTGCCCTGTTCCCATGATGCACTGGGCCAGGGACAGACTGATTTGCATATAGCCAGGTTCTGAGCTGGGATGGGGCAGTGAGATAAATAACGGTGATGGATCAAGCCCTGATCTTTGGACTGGGTAAGAGTGGTCTGTTTAACTCAGACACTCTGTTCATCACCACCCCCTTTTTGTAAATCGTTTTTGGCCACTATATGTGTGGCAGGGTATACTCAGACATGAGTCCCTTTCTCACTGCTCCATCAGGATTCAAGCAAGCCGGGCCGAAGAAGGCTGAAATGCCAGAAACCGGTCCCCGGTAGCTTGTCTCCTTTCTGGTGAAGAATTGGCTTGGTAGTTTAGTCTGCCCTGTTCCCATGATGCACTGGGCCAGGGACAGACTGATTTGCATATAGCCAGGTTCTGAGCTGGGATGGGGCAGTGAGATAAATAACGGTGATGGATCAAGCCCTGATCTTTGGACTGGGTAAGAGTGGTCTGTTTAACTCAGACACTCTGTTCATCACCACCCCCTTTTTGTAAATCGTTTTTGGCCACTATAGGTGTGGCAGGGTATACTCAGACATGAGTCCCTTTCTCACTGCTCCATCAGGATTCAAGCAAGCCGGGCCGAAGAAGGCTGAAATGCCAGAAACCGGTCCCCGGTAGCTTGTCTCCTTTCTGGTGAAGAATTGGCTTGGTAGTTTAGTCTGCCCTGTTCCCATGATGCACTGGGCCAGGGACAGACTGATTTGCATATAGCCAGGTTCTGAGCTGGGATGGGGCAGTGAGATAAATAACGGTGATGGATCAAGCCCTGATCTTTGGACTGGGTAAGAGTGGTCTGTTTAACTCAGACACTCTGTTCATCACCACCCCCTTTTTGTAAATCATCAGGGGTTAGAGGCGGCAGACCCGGAAGCTGAGATCGGCCCTGGACCAGGGTTCAATTCCCCGCCTCGGCGGGTCTTGGGCTCAAAATTCCACGGACTCGATAATTCTCGCTCCGGTGCCTTCTCGACTCACGGGTTCACACTCTGCGACTCTGGGCAATAGCTTGCTTAATCTCCACAACGGCCCCTCGCGGCGGGATGCCTGGCTTTCACCTTGTGGATACCCTGCCGGGGTTATCTCACAGGGGAATACCAGGACGGGTTCCCTAAGCAAGCGCCGGGAAACCCACTGCGGGTAGCTGTGCGCTATATAAGCTCAAATACATTTACATTTACAAATCTGGGACCTCCTCGACAGCACCACCCCAGACGTAGCATTCTTCACCGAAACCTGGAGCAACACCACCTCGGGACCTGACATCGCCATCGCCATCCACTAAGGATACAAGATCTCCAGGAAGGACCGCCCCACCCACCCAGGAGGAGGAATTGCCATGGTCCACAAATCCAGCCTCCGCCTGAGCACACTCCCTGACGAGTCCACAGAACTGATGGAACACCTTCACTTCAAGATACTGGCCAGCCCCACCGCCGCCCTCCAAGGAACCCTCATCTACCGACCCCCTGGACCTCGCAGACCCTTCGACAACTCCATCACGGACATTATCTCCCCGCAGGCCATCGCATCCACCAACTACACCCTGCTGGGAGACCTCAACTTCCACCTCGACAATCAACTGGACCCCAACACCACATGCCTCCTGGACAACCTCCACAACATTGGACTCCGCCAGATCGTGACCGAGCCCATGCACTCAGCAGGACACACCCTCGACCCCCTCTTCACTACAGGAAACTCCCTCACCTTCAGCCACACCACCGAACTCCCATGGACCGACCATTGTTGCGTCCACTTCACCTTCAGAACACCACCATCCACAGACACCAGCACCTGCTTCCACAAAGAAACTGGACCAAAATCACCGATGACCAGCTCACCTCCTCACTCAACAACTCCACCCCAACCATCGCGGAAAGCGACGACCCCAACACCGCAGCCCGAACCCTGCATAGATGGATCTCGGACAGCACCAACACCATAGCCCTCCTCAAGAAAAACAACAATACCCGTGCCAAGAAAGCCAGATGGTTTACCACCGAACTTCGAGAGTCCAGGCGCACATGCCGCCGCCTCGAAAAGGCCTGGAGAAACACCAAATCCACAGAAGCCCACAACAACTTCAGAGCCGCCACCAACGCCCACCATCAACTCATCAGAGAAACGAGGAAAAAAGCGATTGAAGACAGAATCTCCACCCACGCACACAACAGCAAGGAACTCTTCAGCATCATCAAGGAGTTCGCCCAACCCACCAGCGAGTCTACCGACATCCCTCCCTCACAAGACCTCTGCGACAAACTCAGCATCTTTTTCCACCACAAAATCAAGAGCATCTACGACAACTTCGACGAAGACAACCAACACACTGAACCCTCACCAACCACCCCTGACACCCGGAAACCAGCGATTGAAGACACACTGAAGACAATGAAGTCAATCCACTCAGGGGCCCCCACGGACCCCTGCCCCCACCACATCTTCAACAGAGCCGCCAACACCATCGCACCTATGCGCCGCCAAACCATCAACCACTCCCTGGCGACCGCCTTGTTCCCTGACGACTGGAAACACGCCGAGGTCAATCCCCTCCTAAAGAAACCCTCAGCAGACCCCACCGACCTCAAAAACTACAGACCCATCTCCCTGCTCCCGTTCCCAGCAAAAGTCATCGAGAAAGCCATCAACAGCCAACTCGCCACATTCATTGAAGAACACAACATCCTCGACTCCTCCCAATCCGGCTTCAGAAAAAACCACAGTACGGAAACCGCCCTCCTCGCCGCAACAGACGACATACGCACCTTACTGGACAAAGGAGAAACAGTAGCTCTCATCCTCCTCGATCTATCAGCGGCGTTCGACACAGTCTCCCACCGCACCCTAATACGCAGACTCTACGATGCAGGAATCCAGGACAAGGCCCTCGACTGGATCTGCTCCTTCCTCTCTGGCAGGACGCAGCGGGTCAGACTCCCCCCTTTCCTCTCGGACCCCACACCTACCACCTGCGGAGTCTCCCAGGGCTCCTCCCTCAGCCCGACGCTCTTCAACGTCTACATGGCTCCACTTGCCCCCATCGTCAGAACCTACGGACTCAACATCGTGTCATATGCAGACGACACCCAGCTCATCCTCTCCCTATCCAACGAACCCAACACCGCCAGACGCAACTTTCGAGAAGGCATGGAAGCTGTCGCCAAATGGATGAAAAACAGCTGCCTACAACTAAACACCAACAAAACAGAAGTACTCATCATGGGCCCAAACCCCGACGCCTGGAGCGACACCTGGTGGCCCACCGCCCTGGGAAACCCGCCAACCCCCACAGACCACGCACGCAACCTGGGAATCATCCTGGACTCCGAGCTCAAAATGGACCGCCAGATCAACTCTGTCTCATCTTCCTGCTTCCACACCCTCCGCCTCCTTCGTAAGACCTTCAAATGGATCCCCCTCGAACACCGAAAGACAGTCACTCACGCCCTGGTCACCAGCAGACTCGACTACGGCAACGCACTCTACACCGGAATAAACAAAAACCTCATCCGCAAGCTACAGAACATCCAGAACGCCGCCGCAAGACTGGTTCTCAACCTGCCAAAACACTGCCACATCTCCCAGCACCTGCGCACACTCCACTGGCTCCCCGTCGACGCGAGAATCACCTTTAAGATGCTCACCCACGCACACAAGGCCCTCCACGGCACCGGACCAGCATACCTGAACAGCCGACTCAAATTCCACGCACCCCAAAGGACCCTACGATCAGCCCAGCTTTCCTATGCCGTGGTCCCCCGCACCAGAAAAACCAGATCGGGAGGCCGCTCCTTCTCCTTCCTCGCGGCCAAAGCATGGAACGCCCTTCCGCTCCACCTCAGACAGTCAACATCGCTCCCCATCTTCGCAAGAAACCTCAAAACCTGGCTCTTCGACAGACCCCCTCCTTGATGGAATGGAACATGCACCCCCCACCCCCCCACCCCTAGTGCCTTGAGACCCTTACGGGTGAGTAGTCGCGCTTTAACAAACTCCTGATTGATTGATTGAATGGAATCCCCCAGCCCCTGTCACTCAAACTCCAGACAAGGAATACACAACCTAGCAGAGGCAGGCTTGGATGGTTAGACAAGAAAACATCTACTTTCTAAAAGTGGTATTTTCAAACACAGAATGTTAAAACCAACTTCACTAAAATATGTATTTTATCATTCTGAGTTCGGGCATACTAAACTCAAATTTCTACCAGGTTCCCGGAGTCAGTTAGTAATATAAGATATAATAATCAAACTGCCCATTCTGGCCTACAGTGCAATAGTGTAAAAAGGAAAATGGCTATAATTCACTATTAGGACATGCCACACGGGGGCGTGGCTAAGCACGCGATGGCGATGGATGCACTGGGGTGGAGCTCCGTTCCGAGCTCCCCTCCCTCAGGTCATAGATCTGCCACATTTATCCATAATCAGCCCAAAGTAGCAGCAGAGCCGCGGAGAGCTGTCGCCTGCCACTGCAGTGGGTCTGGGACCGGTGGGACGCTGCTGGCCGCGCCGGGGGCTTCGTGTGGTGTGTTACCGCCTTCACTGTCTCCTACCCGGCACTGGGACTGGCTCCGCCCACAAGGCCCTACATCTGCTGCCTGCACAACGACGCGGCTGTGGGACATTGGCGGCGTTGCCTTCATTATATGTAACGACCTGCTTCAGCGGCTCTGTGCACCAAGGTGGTCTTCGGGTCCTGCAGCCTACGCGAGGCGAGTCAGTGAGGCCTGTGTTGCCGGGCGCCGGGCGGCGCTGCTCCTGGGACTTGGGGAGCTGGCCTCACATACGGGAGCTGGAATACGGCGACTGGACTGGTCCCGGGCAGGGCAGTCCTTGACTCTGAGCGCCTTCTGGAGACACCCTTGTGGCCTGGAGGCCTGGAACTACACATGGCCTGACGAACTTGCGTACTCCAGCGAAGCGGCGCGGCAGTTGTTTCTGGCTCCACGGCGGAGAGGTGCGCTGGTGCCGGACTACCCTCACCGCTGTTGCCCATCGCGCGGGGCCCTCCGGCCCGCGCCGCTGCGTTCCTGGCCGCAGCGCCTAGATCACGTTGGGAATTGCCTCCACTACAGCGCCACACATAAGGTCAGTGCTGCCTAGGTCAGCGCTCAATTGTATTTTGCCCATGAGGAAGGGGCAGTACTTATGCTCTGCTGCCTGTACCTCTACACACTGCAGCTACTCACCAACGCTGGCCTCTGACTGCTGAAGATACCTGCGGTTGCAACATTAGAGACTCACATTCAGCGCAGTGTGTTACATTGGACAGCTTGGGGAGGTGTGCTGGCTGTCCCCCCCCACTTCACCATATTCTCACTGCAGGTTACTAGGACATGGCCTGCTTGCCCAATCCAGCGACAGTGCAACTCTGCATGTACTCACCTTCCAGCGCCCCCTTACCGCTTCAATTGGCTGTTTGCTGCCTTGCCGCAGTAGGTTCTTGTACGCACCTTCTGCTGTTGTGGATCATTGGTAACTAAACACCTGGCCAAGCTGCGCGGGACTGCGCTGCGGCTGTGCTGACTCCCTTCCCCCAATTGGCAATCAGTGCTACCTCCCTCTCTCATTGCTCTTGGTGCTGGCCAGTAACCCGAGGACTGTTGAGCATTGTCATACGAGACATTCGGCTGGCTATCTGCCACGCCACTCATGTCTGGGGGCATCAGGACGAGAACAGGCGCTGGAGGCACACGAACGAAGGGCAAAATGGACAATTCGGCGAATCGAACTGACATGGATCAGACAACGTCTAAGCTTGACACGATGCTAGCCACCATGGAGCGGCTGGAAGAATCGATCCAGCTAACCAGCACCTCGCTAGAGTCCAAGATTGACGGTGTGGCTGTTGATCTCACGCATCTGCACGCTGATCATAAGAAACTGGCGGACCGCACCACCACCTTGGAGGACACAGTCGCAGACCTCGCGCCCTGGTCGCCCAGACAGATAAACATGTGCAAGACCTCCTCAACAGAGTGGAATTTCTGGAAGTTCGTGCTGAGGATGCAGAAGGGAGGGCACGTAGGAACAGCGTGCGTATTATAGGTGTGCCAGAGCGATGGGAGGGGAGGGAACCTGCAACGCATATGCAGGACTGGCTGAGAAACCTGCTGCCGGCCAGAGGACTGTGCCACACTTTGTCGTAGAACGGGCACACCGCATACCAACTCGGCCGCTCCCAACAGGGTCTAACCCTCGGCCAATGCTCCTCAGAATTTTGAACTATTGTGACCGCCATTCCATTCTGCGAGAAACTAAGAAGCTACAGGAAGTCTGCATCGATAATACCCGGATCATGTTCTTCCCAGATTACACGATCCATGTTCAGTGCCAGCGACATTCCTTCCTAGCAGTCAAACAACGGCTCCGTCAACAAGATTTGAAGTACTCCCTTCCCTTCCCAGCGCATTTGCGGGTGGTGGCACAAGACAAAACCCACTTCTTTGCAACTCCTGAGGAAGTGGAGGCCTGGTTGGACACTGGTGTGGCCGTGGAATCCAGAGCAGCATCGGTGCCAATGCCTTTGCCACGCTTCAGAGGACCCCGGCGTCGATGCAGAAACAGGTCACCTCCGGTGAACAGACCACGCGTGGTGACGGAGATGGGTCCACAAGCGGACCTTATCCTCAGCGAGCAGCGAGACGCCCTCCGGAGGGTAGGGGAACTCAGTGGCTCCCCGAGTACAGATGCGGCTCCGAATGCCAGCCCACGTGAACTGCCTAATGATGATGAAAATATCTTTGGATTGCCAGACTCTCAGATGTCCATGGAACAACCGGATGTTACTCTGCAAACAGCTGACTTGATTCACTAACTCTCCTGTTTCACTGTTAGGTACTGTTTGTTTGTTGCTGGGCAATCCTGATGCACCGCCGGGCCTGATATTGGCCGAGCCTTCAAAAATTGTTGTGACTGACGCATGGGCGCGCAATGAACCCTCTATCTGCAGTGTGCTGCGCAGTGAGTACTAATATTGTGGCGAATGACCTCTGGGTGGGTGATACCCTCGCTGCACTTACAAGCTGGTGGCCAAGCCTGATAGTGATGGATCCTCACATATTGGGCGGGGGGGCATAGGTGGTGCTCTGTTCTCCTGTGGTGCCCCTGCGACGAACTACACTGTTTGCAATCTGTGAACTTTCTGGCCAGAGCATTTTGCACCTACTGGGGATGATACATGCTGCTTGAGGGGAGGGGTGCTCCCTCGGCTTGCGTTGCACGCACAGTAGTACAGTCGTGCCAGGTGCACAGCGACCCCCGTAGATTTAGATACTTGTTGCCTCATTGGAAAGTTTGGACGACTGCATGTTTCGCTGTTGACCTTTTGGTATTGATTATCTGTTTCTTTTATTATATGTAATGATTGTGTTGTATTTTTATAATGTGAAATTCTGCGAGTATTAGCTATTTTATCCTCTGAAGCCATGAATGTGGGGAATGTAGGGACACTGGGCCAGCTCCTTACTGTGAATCTGTGGTGGGGTGGGAGTGGAATGGTCACCTGGGATAACTATGTCTACAGTTAAGATATGTACGTGGAATGTGCGTGGCATGCACACACCGTCACGTAGGTACCAAATATATTCTTACCTAAAAAGGCACCACATACACATAGCTCTTCTACAAGAGACACATCTGACTGGTACGGAAATCCAAAAATTGCATCGCAGATGGCGAGGCCAGCTGTACGCAACGGGATACTCGGCTTATGCCAGTGGGACGCTGCTCTGTGTACGGCCTGGGACCCCATTTGTAGTCACACGTTCCCGGATAGACTCTGAGGGCAGATATGTAGCTGTGCAGGGTAAGATAGATGGCCATTTGATTGTTCTAGCCTCATTGTATGCTCCCAACATGGACCAGGGTTTTTTTTCTGCAAAGCTGTCTGCAGTCCTGGCGCCATGTCATGGTGTCCCTTTGGTGCTGGGGGGCGATTATAATTGCGTTCTAGATGCTGCCCTGGACCGCTCCTTTCCGCCCCTCTTTGGCACGCCCGTGCACGGCGCTATGAAAGCTCTAATGACCTGGGCCTCACAGTAGGACTTACATGATGTTTGGCGGAGTCGCAACCCGTGAACGAAGGTATACTCTTATTATTCAGGCGCACACACTTACATATGGGGTTGGATAGGTACATGTTATCGCGCGAGCTGCTTCTCCATGTCACTGACACTTACTATATGGGTCGCACCCACTCTGACCATAACCCTCATGTCTTAGAACTGGCATGGGAACATCCACACCTGCCGATACCCACCTGGAGGCTCCAGCCAGACATGCTGCTTGATGCACCCTTTCGCAACTCCATGTCTACACATCCTACACAATATTTTGAGGACAACAACCACACTGCATCCACCCCCCAAATTGAGTGGGACGCGTTTAAGGTGGTAACCAGAGGCCACTGCCTGGGCACACCAGCAGGTATGCAGAAACACTTAGACAAAGAGCTGACGCGCATGGAAACTGATTTACTCATGAAGGAGCAAGAAGCAGTGGAGGGGGATGATAGGGCATTGTTGGAGGCTCAAGAGGAACATACGCGGTTACATTATTTAAACTATACAGCCCAATCAGCACGCACCCACCATCTTGGTGACAAACCAGGCAAGTTACTGGCTTGGCTGATTAAACAAGTGACCACATACGCACCAGCCGGGATGCCATGGTATATACACAAAGTGCCATACATGCAGCCTTTGTGGACCACTATGTGGAATTATATCGCTCTAGATTACAGGTCTCTGCTGCCAGCATAGCTCAATACCTCTCTGACATAACCCTACCCCAATTAGAGGATATGCAGCGTGATGAGTTGGGGGCCCCACTCACGCCTGACGAACTACGAACTGTCATTTTTTTACCTCTTCAATGGCAAATCCCAAGGCCCAGATGGGCTGCCAGACGAATTCTATAAAGCATACTCTGATATTTTAATTCCAGAACATTTAAGGGAGTAGGCGGCGGCCTTCTCTGACTCTTCCCTCCCGCCCACGCAAAATTATGCCATCCAAATCTCCCTCTCGAAGCCTGGCAGAGACTGTGCACTCTTAGGTTCTTATCGCCCACTAGCCCTCCTAAACACTGACTACAAAATCCTAGCTTCCGCGCTGGCTCAACTACTGGCCCCCTTGGTGCCTACCCTCATACACAGCGACCAAAACGGTTTTGTGCCAACTCGTAGCACTTCACTTAACATCCGACGCTTATTCAGAGAGCAAAGCTTTGCCACGAAGCAATGGCCCCGATCGGGGTGTCTGGTGCTTGATCTCGAAAAAGCATTTGATTCCGTGGAGTGGCCCTACCTTGTAGCAGTGTTGAGGAAATATGATCTTGGAGATGACTACATTCAAATGGTGGGCCTATTGTATCAGAAACCCACTGTACGAGTTCGCATCGGTACGCTGTTGTCAGATACCATTCGTGTCAAAAGGGGCACCAGACAGGGGTGTCCCCTATCTCCAATACTCTTTTCATTGGTAATGGAGTCCCTGGTGGAGCGGTTGCGAGCGCATGGTATAGACTGGGGTATTCCCCTAGCGGATGGCATCCATACGGTATCTTTATATGCCGATGACCTGCTTGTGTATGTTAGGGATCTGACCCGTTTGCCATTGGCCCTATCCGATATATTTCATACTTTTGAAGTAATGTTGGGGCTTAAAGGTAATTGGGCCAAGTCTGGGGTGCATTCCTTTAGCGCAGACACGCAGGAATGTGAGATCACTATCAATGGTGGACGCCTCACCTGGTACCCTACTATGTTCCGCTATCTCAGAATATATATTTATAGGACCCCAACAGATGTGTTCAAAGGTAATTTGGTACAAGCTATATCCACCCTGCAAGCGCAAATGAACTTCTGGAAGACCCTCCCTCTTAATGTGTCCAGCCGAGTCACGCTGACAAAAATGATAGTCTTACCCAGGCTATTGTACTACTACAGCATTTAATCAACAGGGAGGGATGAGGAATAAATGTGTCCGTTTCTTCCCCCAGGGTAAGAGTAGAATTTAATCAAAAGTGAAAATGGACACTTGTAACACTGCTCGACCTTTGGTTCAGGAAGATTAGGAAACCCTCAAAAAAATCAATGTTTATTGGAATGCGGTATATATGTTTCCTCCGCCCCACATTGAAGTTATGGCAGTTATCATAGGGTGTTCCTTATTGTGTTGGCTGCCAGCCTCATCCAGAGGCACCTCTGGTCTCGAGTGCAGTGTCCAGAGACAAAAGGGTTTTCCCCACAAGAAAAATATAGACAATTGACACACATAGGTAAATTTAAAAAGGGAAAGTACACCCAAGTGCTTTTAATATGGGGTGAGTTTCCACTGGTATAAGATAAGGTTTATACTCTAACTGGACCGAGTTACTAGGTACTATAGTATTTATTGAGAGGAGATTGTCGACATGTTTCAGCTCCTTAGGCCCGAGGGGTCTGTGGAGCTTTCGCCAGGACTTACAAACATATAATATTACTCACACCACTTGTGCGGTATTCTTTATTCCACAAATTGATTTCTATGGGAAATCCACTCTCCAAAATCTGAAAAATAGATGATGTGCAAATATGTACATTTGTCAAATTTGATAGTGGGGAAGTTATGAGGTACTTTAGTAAGCCTTATGTTACTCTAAATTGTATCGGAAGGTTTTATAAAAACGTACTGTGGGTTGGCTAAGCAGTATCCTATATAGGATGTCTCGTTTAAAGGTTGATGTAAATATGGCTATGAAAATTCACAACCAAGAGTAATGGTTGTGCTAAGTCAGGAAAGCAGAACTGGTGCTAAGAAAAACAGAAATTGTGAAAACGCAGTGTATTTTTAATTGTGTTTCCGGTAGGCTAAAGATCTCTATACTCGGGAGATGTTTATAAAGAATTTGAGGCTAGTCTATCTTATCTTAAAGGTTCATGTTCGATGTTGTATAGCGTACAGGTATAGAGCATTGTGCTCTGTTAGGGATGGCTATGAGTTGTTATTGCTAAGCCGATCGGCTGGTAATGGAGTCGTACTTTGTGACAAATACGGCGTTTGATATGTGTCCCTTCTGGTACGATATCATTTCTACTCCTTTGGTGCCAAGAAAATTATTATCAGAATAGTGAGGCATGCATTTTCAAGATTTATGTGAAGGGGGGGCTAGGTCCGTACATTGACACTGGCGAACATATTTAAAAAATTGTACTACTACGCCAACCTCCCGGTATATGTCCCAACACGCATATTTTGCGAGCTAGAACCCTCAGTCAGAAACTTATATGGAACACAGGTCGACCCCGTGTAGCGTTAAAGAAACTCTATGCACCCCGATGCTGGAGGCCTGGCGGTCCTTAACAAGATACCCCCACGGACTCCACGATTTAGACGCAGACGCAAGTCGACACACTGTTTCCCCCTTTAACCAGGGCTCCCTGCCCATCGCAGTTACACTTGGCAGTTGCACGCTACACGAGAAGCCTGAAACTCACAAGCGCCGTGATTCCATATGGCCCGATTCTTCCATTATTGGGAACACAAAGGGACAGAGACGTCATCACAGAGACAACAATGGGTACGGGCCGAGGTGGAACAGTAGGAGACCTATATGCAGAAGGGGTTTTACTTCCTTTTGAGACATTAGTTGTGGACACGGGCCTCCCGGCAGGGCAGTTCCTCCTACATGCCGCAATTACACGCACGCTAACACGAGCTTGGGGCGACCTCTCCAGAGAGCAACCAACACATTTACTGGTGCAATACTTACACGTTATAGGGAATGGTTCACATGTGGTCCATTGGCTTGCGCAGGCACTGCTTACCCATACACAGCGTCCTTTCCAGAGCCTAAGAGACAAATGGGCGGTGGACAGGAGACGGGCATGGACGGATAAAGAATGGGCGGTTGTGCTGTCCTGCGTTACGAGTATCCCGCGCAACTCTCTTTTCAAACTTATACAGCTTTACATTATACATCGCGCATATCTATCGCCTGATAAAATTAACCGATACTTCAACACCGCGACATCCACATGCCCGAGATGTACACTTGTAAATGCAGACCTCTTACATATGCTGTGGTCATGCCCCGCGCTACAGTTATATTAGCACACCGTGACTGCTACCCTTACGGAAGGTGTTGGCAGGGAAATGCAACATACATGGGAAACATGCATCTTGGGTCTGTATAAACGGACGAAGCAAACTAAGGTCCCCTCTAGATTCTGTGACCTTGGGCTTATTACAGCGAAGAGGTTAATCACTAAGCGCTGGAAATGCAGCGAACCTCCGCAAGCGGCGCATTGGCGCAGCTCTTTTGATAACAGGGCGAGGGTGGAAAGCATAACCCTTCACAGAGAGGAAACAGCAGGACTAAGGAAATACCCCATAGCACAGTCCTGGGATGACACCCTGAAGACTTTTCATCAAGCATGCCTTCGAAGAGGAGTAAAATAGACATGCCCTACCTGGCCCTAATCGGGGGGGGGGGGGGGGGTAGCACCAGAGACTACATGCTCATGTGAACTGTTTGTGCCTCGCCCATGCATGCGGACTTCTTTGCTACACTGCATTGACACTTAGCTGGTCCAGACGCTGGCAGCCTAGATCCCACTCTATCGCGTGCCTGATGCTGGTACTATACACGATGCTGACACTGCCCTTCCCGACAGACCCTGAATACAGTAGCAGCATGTTTCCTTGCTCTCATTCATGGCATACCCCACGACTAATGTCTTGCACTCGCGGTAACGCAACATTAATTTCTTTATTTGTCTTATTATTTTCTTCTTGCTTTTATTATTTTGTGTCTTATTATTGTTTTAGTTTTAACTGTTTTTATAACATTATGAATATCGGATCATTCACATATTACCCTGTACTCATTTGCATCTGTCAATAACAACGTGCTGGATGATCCATCCTGTGACTGTTAAATGACACTGGCCAGTGGAGACGCATAGATATGATTATATTTATTGTGTTGAGTCGCTAGCGACTATGGCGAATAGTTATTATGATCATGATGCTATATACTCTCTGAAGTTTATCTTGATATTCGATTTGTGCAAAATGGAACATGTGCAACCTACTGTGGCAAATTGTTGTTTACAAGTATATTCAAGTACAGCTGCAGGATGTTACTCTAATTTTTTATCTACTTCTATGATATGCACTGTGTACAAAGGACGAAATGCAATAAAAGATATTCAAACAGCAAAAAATAAAAAATTAGAACATGCCACACACATCAGGGCTTGTCGTAGCTTTTAACTACAATGCACCCTGCCCTTGTGCCTACCATAGGGGTGACTAATATGCAGAAAAGGGAAGGCTTAGGGATTGGCAAGTGGGTGCACTTGCCCAGTCAGCATGGCAGCGACAGACTGCACACAGGCCCTGCAATGGCAAGCCTGAGATGCACTTCATGAGCTGCTTCTGTGGGTGGCACAACCAGTGCTGCAAGCAAGCCCACTAGTAGAATTTGATTTACAAGCCCTGGGCACCCACGGTGCAATGTACTAGACTCAGACAAGTAAATCAAATAATCCAATTATGGAGTCAATAATTCAAGCATCAATTTACAATAGAGAGCATATGCACTATATCACTGATCAGCAGAGGTAAAGTGCCCAGAGTCATATAACAGCAAACAACAGGTCAGAAAAAATACAAGAGGAAGGCAAAAAGTTCAGGGATGACCCTGCAAAAAGGGCCAAGTCCAACAGTTAGGAATTCTAATAATATCTTACTTCAAATAAAAAACAACCATAGAAATTAACAAAAAAGCTAAGATTAAAGACAATTTATAGTAAGGCGAAAATGTCCATTGAAAGATACCATTTTAAACAAACAAAACCACTGAAATTCACTTATTCTAGTTAACTCAAGTAGCTGTAGCTCATGCCCTGAAGTAACCATAGACTGTGCCCTTGCCATAGACTGCTAATTACCTCCCATATTACATTACGTATGACATGTTTTATGCATTATTGATAACATGACTGCAACATCTGAAATTACATCATTGATGACAACGCTGTGCATTGCGGTGGCATGAGTTATAGTTAATTGAGATAAATATAATTAATGAGTTTATTGTGTTAGTTTAAAACTGTATGTTTTTGCTTAACTATAATGTCCTTTTAACCTTTTTGTTTTCTCAGTAAGTACATATATTGTGCCCTAAGGAAAATTTGACTCGTGCCCCCGCCATACACAATGTTGCCATCAAAGAATGTATTTGAAATGTTGCAGTGATGTTATCAACCATCTCATAAAACATGTCATGAGTGATGTAATATGTGGAAAAAATTAGCATGCATGGCGTGGGCATGAGTTATAGTTACTGGAGGTAACTGTAGCTGGTAAATGTCTGTGTTTTGTTACATTGTCACCGACATCTTCACCTATAACATCCCTTTAACTTTTTTTGTTCAGTGAATTTCTAGGGTGTTTTTAATGTAAGCCACTTTATTATAAATCTGACTATGCAGTCTATGTGCTGAGATGCCCCTGCCCTAAGATTTATGTAGGCAGTACCAAACCCCACATCCATGAACGCATATTACAGCACATTGGGGAGTGAAGAACATTGAAAACAACTATCCAGTAGCGAGACACTTCAGGGATTTCCAGGACAGTAATCCCAACCAATTGACCTAAAGTGTACTTGACCAAATTGAAAAATTGCCTGGAGGAGGTGACAAGGAGAAACAACTGAGGGAACTGGAATGTAGATACACCTTAAAGATAGGGGCAAACGAACCAATGGGTTTGAATTCTGATGAAGAAATGTTTACACACCTGTAAAGACTGGCAGTATAGCATCAGCCATAAAAGCCTAAACAAGTTTTTATGAGCATTCAATATTTGAAGTTTGTAAGATTTTATCAACTCTTTCCTGAGAAAACGTATTATGCTTTCTTAAATTTTACAGGTATTGCGACAATGCAAATTGCTGTGATGGAGGAACTCGAGGAAAGCAGGAGAGCTAAGATATCTTTTCATTATCATTGACAATTTTATGCCTAATGGTCGGAACTCTGCTTTTGTTTGTGATTTTGTTTTTAATTTTTAATTGTGTTTACTTCTGTTTTCATTTTATTTTCTTTGAAAATAGAACAGCTGCATTATACCAGTATCGGTGGCAAACTTGGCATTCCTTAGGAGCTTGCTGCACAAATGTTTGTACAGCTTGGCCCACTTTGGCACCAAAACATTGGAACATAATTCATTCAAATCCAAATGTCAAACATTAATTCACTTTTGGAAAGTAATTTTCAAATCAGTGATATCTTACTTTGTAAATAAGGTATATTCAATGTATAATTGCATGTGCCATCATGGTCACCGTAATTACATACATTTGGTTGTCCATGATACGCTCTTTTTGGAAATTACTCCCCATGCCTGACAGCCCACAGGACTCTGCCGGCGAGGGATTTCTTTTGTGGCGAACCGCTGACTGCTTTGGGGACTGCTGCGTGCCTTTGGCTGGTGCACCTTCATCCCGCGGACTGCATGCTGCCCAGGACTACGACTCCCAGAGGGCGGCGTGGTCTCGCGAGAGGCGTGCAGCAGGTCTCCTGCCCCCGGGCCTTCAAAACTGTGCGCGGGCTCCCGCGGCGCGGGACGCTCTTTTTGGAAATTACTCTCCGTGCCTGACAGCCCACCTGACTCTGGCGACGAGGGATTTCTGTTTTGGGGAACCGCTGACTGCTGTGGGGACTGCTGCGTGCCTTTGGCTGGTGCACCTTCATCCCGCGGACTGCACGCTGCCCAGGACTACGACTCCCAGAGGGCAGCGCGGTCTCGCGAGAGGCGTGCAGCATGTCTCCTGCCCCCAGGCCTTCAAAACTGTGCGCGGGCTCTCGTGGCTCGGGACGCACGCGGGCGAGCCCGGGCCAAGGGCAGGCCCGTCTTGCCCGTCTGTGACCGTTTGTGGCCGGACTGGGCCCATTCTCTGGGTTTCTGCTCTTTGAACTTAAAACGTGTTCTGGGAACGCTAGTATTATCCGTATTTTCTAGGAGGTAGGGTAATTGGCCTCTACCATGGGAAAAGGAAACTAATAAGTCCCAAACCATCTGGGGGCAATAAGCTGACTGTTGACTCACAGCAAACCTTATTGAGTTATCTAACCGGGGCGGTAGGAGTGTTGGATAAACAGATTCTATCAGTTTAAGAGTCAATCGAAGGGACTTCCTCTAGGTTAAGCCAGGACTCTGTATACCAATATGGAAAAGAAGAATTGGACCAAGGGAAATTAGTTGAAAATAAACCTAACAGTTGTATTCAATCAAGCCCCAACGAAATTGTATCTATAGTCAGTGACTCTCCAGTACAACCGCCCCCCAAAAAGTCAAAAAACTCTTCCCCCCTGGACACGCAAAATATTGTGAAAGACAAAGGCTTAGCTTAAGTTGTCATCCATCCCCCGCCTAATTTGAAAAAATCAGCGAAATGTACCACGCAAGGGAAAAAACGACCGGGACAGAACAAAGGCCAATCCACTCGAAAGGCTATACCTAATAGTAGTCCCATAATGCAACTTGACATTAAGAACCTGCTATCTCTAGTAGAGCGATTAGACCTTTATGTGAGGGTCAGGCTGGATCAGTTATCATCCAGAATAACCAACATAGCGGATCTTCTCAGCACTAAGTTAAATCAAGCAGCAGTAGTGACCCAAAACCCAAAAGGCCGCGACAAAACCAGCACGCATACTAATACTCCGGCAGAGAATTCACATTCCTCACAAACTTAGGGTATTGCAAATCGGGGGGTAGCTAATACTGTAGATAATAGAGCCTTTAATGATAACAAATCTATTGCAATTAACGATAAACAGCACATCATTTGTCTACCATTCCGGCTAATGATTGCAATAGAAGATTAACAACACCCCAGGCGCAAGCAACTTCCACCCATCATGTACAACAACAAGTTTATCCAAACACACTCCCTTCTGGAAAACCACTTGCTGTAGATTCCCATTTAGATCTCCCCCCGGAAGCTACCCCCTACATTATTGTTTTGGGTAATGTACCAAAAAAGCACACTGCTGATGAGGAGTCGTGGATATCCCTTAAAAAAAATCCCTACAGTGGCTGAGTACTAGGGTGGGCTTGAACAGACAGTTATTCCACGAATTTAAGATGGTCAGAAGAGTTCAGTGGGTGGGACCAAGGGAAAAAATGCTAACTGGTTATTGTATAGTTATAACATTCGGCTCGCCGTTGCTAGTAAATGAAATCTTGAGGAAAGGTGCAAACCATATCATAGATCCTGTTGGGATTAATATTGTACTGTTAGGGTTCTTTTATCCCCCTCGAAGAAATTACTCGAGACTTCCCAACTGGAGAAACCCATTTAGTCACCAAAATCAATCACAGTCCATTCCTACCCATAATAGATTCAATGTTCTTTCAGACTTGGGCGATAATGGATGACTGAAAGTCGTGGACATCTCAATAGGGGGTTCACTGCCCACTATTTCTAAACCGGCTCCCAGTCAATTTGCAATGTAAATATTGGGCAATTCTCTTGATAGTTCATACGTAGTTAACCACTCAGATTTAAACCCGCAACCTCTGGTGCTAGCTAAAACGCCGGATGCTGCGGGGCTCCATTTAAGAGAGGTTGAGAATGAACCAGAGATGATAACATCTATAGCGAACCCAGACTCAATCCCTCACGCATCGACAGACCAGTTCGAACTCAAAGATCTAAAGTTCGACATTGTCTTTTGGAACATAGCGGGGCTTCTTTCCAAGACGACAAATGATTCCTGGCTAGAATTAGTGAGGAAACATAACATCGTGTGCCTTTTAGAGACTTGGTCAAGTTCCCCAATTCACCTCAAAGGTTATAAGACCTATTTTCGAATGCTCTGCCTTCTGTCTCGGGAAGGCTGAAGGGAGGTTTAACAACATACATCTCAAATAATATTGTACTTAAGGACATAGTCCCGTTGAAGTTAGAGAGTAATTATCAAATTCTTAAGTTAATGATAAATAAATTGTCCATTTACTTCTTGGTAAATTTTTATAATAATCTCAATCGAGTTGATTTAATTGTTGTTTTAAATAATATTTTTTCTCTTTTACAAGACTTGCTAAATAAGTACTTGAACAAATTGTTCAATTTGATTTTGGGTGGAGATTTTAATTTATCACTTTACAAAGATAATAATAGCAAAAAGTGCGGAATCCAGGACGAGTGTGAGAATAACTTAACAAATTTTTCTCACACTAACACTGGTAATCGCATGAATGAGATTCTGTTTGCCCTGGAGCTGGGCTTTGACAATGAATTGGTAGCTCCTGTAGTCCCTTTTTCTCCTACAATTATTGGGAGGGGGCTCTCCAGCACAATTGATTTTATACTTGCATCTCAAGGTATGGCACCTACCATTCGTTTTCCACAATTAATAATGCCATTAGTGATCATTTGCCTAATAGTCTTTCACTGTTTTTGGCAACCGTTTTGGAGAAGCCCAATCCCTTGAGGCTTCTGGAACAGCAAACTCTGAATCTAGATAGACTAAATGGTTTTTCCATAAAATAGGCAAAAACTGACCCAGCTTCAATAACAGCGAAACTGGTTAAACGAGCATTGCCCCTATTAGAAATATGTTTTAATCCTGACTCTCCCCATGAAAAAATATTGTCCAGCTATATTAACATCACTAGAAATGTGCAAGAAGAGTTATTCCACAAACAAAACAAAAAAGGAAATCGTAAAAAAGGGTGGTTTAACACGGAGTGCACAAAAGCTTATTCTAGATTAAAAATCGCACTCCATAAACCTAAACGGGAGAAAGAAGAAATCATTAGACTTAGAAAGGCCTACAACGCTGCCTTAAGAAGGTGCAACATTGAACTAAGAAATGGTTTATGGGACCAACTCCACAAGAGTTGTTCTGTGAATGATAGTCCTGCTTTTTGGAGAGTAGTCAGATCCCCCTTCCTCTCTGATACGAACGAAGCACCCAAGATAGATGTAGCAGTGGACGCTAAAACCTGGGTTAACCATTTTTCCCAAATATTGGGTCTTCAATCATATGTAAATTCTGAGCTCTCCGAAAAAAATGGGAGGGAATCTTTCCCTAACTGGTCAGCATATCCGATCTCACTAACGTTCACACATTTAGAAGTGACCAACGTCCTGATGGCCTCAAAAGGTGGGAAAGCACCGGGTCCCGATGGGGTCCCGGTGGAGTTCTTTAAATATAATTTGGACCTATGGTCACCCATCCTTACTAGAGTTCATGAGGCTGCCAACACCAAAGGCTTAGTTAAATCATGGTCCACGTAATTCTGGTACTCATTTTTAAAAAGGGTGATCAAAACAGCCCAACGTGTTACCGACCTATATCCCTTTTAGATTCCCTTGGTAAGGTCGCTGGCCGTATCCTCTTAGAATGTCTTCAGGATTGGGCCAAGGACAATAATATAATCTCTGATTTACAGTACGGGTACCGTGAGGGTCTGAGAACTGTGGAGCAAGTCCTAAACCTCTCCCTCTTATTGGGGAAATATGTTAGAGCTAAAGGGGGGTATTTACACATGGCCTATGTCGATTGGTGGTCCATCCTCCTGGCAATGGGCGTAGACCAGCCTTTGGTAAATTTCTTCAGAGAGCTCTACTGAGACGCATCAGCAAGAGTCAGGTACGGAGTCAGG
This sequence comes from Lissotriton vulgaris, assembly GCF_964263255.1. Lineage (NCBI taxonomy): Eukaryota > Metazoa > Chordata > Amphibia > Caudata > Salamandridae > Lissotriton > Lissotriton vulgaris. Next base: position 158,835,696 of record NC_141697.1, on the reverse strand, counting down.
GAGGAACTTACAGAATCATTTGGAGTGGAGAAGGGGGTCAGACAAGGTTGTGTCCTGGCTCCCTTCTTATTTAACCTTTACACCAACGGGCTAGAAGCAGCAATGTTGGAAGGGAGCCAGGACCTGCTTTCTATTGGCCGTCGTTTAATACAGTCATAGCGCCAAGACGCCCATGGGCATTTGCGCGCTCTATAAAATTATAAATCAAATCACATCAAATCATATGCCGATGCCGCTGTGATCTTGGCAAGAACCCTCCTGCAGCTCCAGCGTCTTTTAGACAACTATCGCAGTTTTATGGCAAGTCTGGATCTTATCGTTAATATAAGAAAAACGTACGTAATGCATGCAGGCAACAGACCAAAAAAGACAAAAGAAATTTTTATCAAGAACACTAAGTTAGAGTGCACCAATTCTTACCCCGATTTAGGAATTTTTAATTGACAATAAGTCCTTATGGACGCAGGCTATAAACGCGAGAAAACTATTATTCTTGAGGGCCACTACCGCCCTAGTAGCATTTGCTCAGAAGCTAGGGAAGAGGTCCCCCCCAGAAATGATCAAGATTTATCAAGCAAAATGCATTAGTGTAGCCATTTATGGCGCAGGGGTGTGGGGTCATGCTAATGTGGATGTTTTACAGAAGATTGAGAACAGCTTTCTTAGATATATAATAGTAGTCCCTCAAAGCTCCTTGACATACTGTTGTCACATAGAGCTATGATTGGAATTCATACTAGATACTATTCAAATTCAACCAATCCTTTTATGGCATCGTGTCTGGACATCGGAACAGTGCGAACTGTCATGATGCCTCATAAATGACTGCCTTATGCTAGATAAATTGCACAAGATCAGCTGGCTTGTCTATGTGAGATTTTTTTTTGATGATCTAGATCTAGTGAGATTTTTTAACCATCCACTTACTATTTCTGAAATAACGAGGAAAGATCTAAAAAAGTTATGTTTATCCCATCTAGGGCAGTTACGACTTTCTAGAGAGGTCGGTAAAAGTTAAGTCCAGCACATGTTAGCTATCCAGACCACGCTCACAGTGCAGCCATACTTAATGTACAATCTGAATATGTATGAGAAATTCTAATTGACCCGTTTTAGATTTAACATCTTTCATCGTTTAATAACTTTTCCGAAACAGAACGATTGGTCTAAGAATCTCTCTGTGTGTCCGTGTGACGATATCTCTACACAATCCCTAATCCACAGAGTGCTATTTTGCCGATTTGATGAATATCCTCAAAGAAGATGGATTGTTCCTATACTGAGATTAATGGGTTTAAGATGTTGTCGCCCAGCTTTCCTCGCGCTTCAATTTTTGGAAAAGGAAATTTACGCTAAATCTATAGCCTGTTTCTTGAAGGTCTGTGTCAAACATCGCTCAAATCTTGGTTAATTTCTAACGCACTTGCACTTTAACTTGAAATATCTTGTTTCAAATTTCCACCCCTTTTAAAATTTGTATAGTATTCGCAGTTTATTGAGTGTACTGATTGTATTCACTGTTTGTATACGTTTTTATCAATACTTTTATGGTTGCCTAAAAAACCGAATAAAGGAATTTGATTTGATTTGGGTTGCAAAATCTATTGTGAAGTAAATGCTCCAGTACGCAGATGTCGTGATAAAGGCTTTGTAAGCCGAAACGCGTCTGACATAAAGCACGTAAAGCACGCTTTTTCTTCTGCCCAGCTGATTAAAACCAAAGCAATTCTATTTGGAGTGCCGTTTCGTGATTTTCTGTTTGCGGAAACGTATGTGTATATATATATATATATATACAGTAGGTAGTATATATACAGGAGGTAGGTATAGTCAGGACCGAGTTTCCATAGAGCATTTTTCTGGTTTGCTTATAACTTTGACGTTGTTTGATGAATCGTCATAACATTTTCAAAACAAAGTCTCCGTTCATATCAGCTTATCAGCTCCTTTGTTGGAAGTTTGGGAGTGATTGGTCAAGGGGGCAGAGAAAAAAGGGGGGTCCCAAAATGTCTTTTCTCCATGTTAATTTCCATAGGAAACATTAGACAAGGCTACAGGTCGAACGGGTGAACAGAATTACCCCAAATTTAGCAGGGAGAAGGGTCTTGGTCTAGGAAGTATGCTTATGTTTATTTGGTGTAAATCCGTTCAGTAGTTTTTGAGAAATATTGAAATTTACAGTTATCGATATTTGGGAATTCTGCCATCTGATTGGTTGATATTTAACAACAAGGGGTGGTGATGGACAGAGTTTCTGAATTAAGCAGAATACTCTCACTCTGATTGGTTGAGGCGTTACAAGCACGAGCTTACTGCTTATTGGCTGTGAGCGCAGCGAGGGGTTGCAACTAGGAAGTGTTGGCTGCCATTTTGTGATTCCGTTGAAGCGAGTAAGGAAAAAAAAGGGGGAAAAAAGTGGGGTGTTTAGGGCGTGCTATAGATGGGGTGCGAAGCAAAGTATTGACCCCTACCGGTGTGAAAGTGCTTGGCTACTGAAATTTAGTGAGGTATTGCGTAGAGTCTGATGCTGGTAAGTGAGGTTGTGCGGGACTCGGGAATTAAAGCATCAGCCCAAATTGTGGGTCTTATGCTGTGAAGTCATGTGACGTGGCTGCTGCACTACAGCTGTGGAAGTAGTGTCAGCATGTGTTTATACCTACTTGGATGAATTACTGACCCGTACTGGTCGAAAGTCCTGGCGTGCGGAAAATATGTGAGGTACTGTCTAGAGTCTCCTGCTGCTAAGGTGAGGTGCTGCCGGACTCAGGGATGAAACCGTGAGCCCAAACTGTGTGTTATATGCTGTGAAGACAATTACTCTAGCCGCTGTGCCACATCTGTCCGAGTGGTGTCAGCATGTAGTTATACCTACTTGGAGGAACTTTTGTTTCGAACATTGTAAGTTGTGTATGGAGCTCAGGGGTTGTTATATAGGGAGTGCGAAAGGTAAATTTGTGCGTATCAAATGAATTCCGTATTTGTAAAGATAAGCTAGAAACTTGGTATTCATAAGAACTGAGGGCAGAGAAACAGAGATGTAGAAAATTGGAGAAAGTCTGGAGAAAGACGCATACAACCAGCAGTAAGAAGATGTATGTGGAGGCCTTAGCTAAATACCACAAAAATATAAAACTGGCTAGGAAAAATAGTCTTGCCTCACAACTTATAGACGCAGGAAACTCACCCAGAGAGCTTTACAAAATTCTCCAATTTTTTGTAAAACCTGTGGCCTGCGAAAGCCCTGATGAGTTTACACAAACTTTATGTGATGATATCTCCGCCTTCTTCGAAAATAAAATTGAATCTATATATCAGAAAATAATACAAACCTCAAATTGTACAAATGACGCTGACCTCCCCTCCCCCAGGAAACTAGAGCGTGAAAGCAGTGGATTTACAATCATTCCGGAAGTCAGCCTGCCTGAGATCACAGCTTTGTATAGTAATATTAAATCAGGATCTCCAGATGATCTCCTGCCCGTGAAGATGATAGTTTCTTTAGGGAGCCTGCTTACGCAAAGCTTTTGTACACTAATCAATCTCTCCTTCAAGGAAGGACAAGTGCCTAGTGTCTGGAAAAAGGCGATTGTGAACCCTATTCGTAAAAACGCTGCAATGCCATGGTCAGACCTGAAAAATCTCCGCCCGATTTCCCTCCTACCCCATCTGAGTAAGATGACTGAGATACATGTTAACACCCACCTGTCTAAATACATCGAGGCAGCAGACGGTCTGAACCCTTCCCAATCTGGGTTCAGACCAAACCACAGCACCGAATCAGCTCTCCTCTCCGTGACTGATACCATCCGGATGTCACAGGATAGAGGAGGATCCATGATTCTGGTGCTGTTGGATTTGTCTGCTGCCTTCGACACTGTGTCTCATGATATCCTTATCAGTAGTCTGAAGAGGGTAGGGATAGGAGGAACTGCGTTAGCTTGGCTAGAAAGCTTCATCACTGGCCGCTCACAAAGTGTTCGTTTGGGCTCCCATCTTTCCATCTCCAGGGAGCTCACCAAGGGGGTTCCACAGGGCTCATGCCTAAGCCCCACATTGTTCAATGTGTATGTGGCCCCTTTGGCTGAAATTGTGAGAGAATTTGGGTTCACACCAATATCATACGCAGATGATACTCAGCTGCTGTTTCCCTTTCAGACACTAACGCCAGCAGTTAAAAATACCTTTGCTGCTGGGATGAGAGCTGTATCCCATTGGATGACCTCTAACTGCCTACAATGTAACGTAGGTAAGACAGAGGTCATGCTCTTCGGAGAGGCCCCGCTCCTATGGTCACCTGAGTGGTGGCCCCCCTAACTAGGTCCTGTCCCCATCCCCAAAGAGGTAGTAAAAAACCTGGGGGTCCGACTTGACCAGTCCCTGACACTTAAAGACCAGGTTATCCAGCAGACTGGATCCTGCTTTGGGGTCATTGGACTTCTGAGAAGGGTTTTCCCCTATCTAGCGGACTGTCATAGGAAAACATTAGTCCAGGCACTGGTAATCAGTAGACTGGACTACTGTAATGGGCTGCTTATCTATACCAATGAAGAACAACTAAGCAGACTACAGGTAGTCCAAAACACGGCGGCCAGACTAATCTTGAATGTTCCACCCAGAACCCCCTCACGCCCTTTATTGAACAAACTTTGTTGGCTGCCTATTCGCCAGAGGGTGAAGTTCAAGATATGCTGTATAATCCATAAATGCCTGTCGGGCACTGGCCCCAAGTATTTATCTGAAATTTTCAGACCCTATGAGCCTGGTCGCACTTTGCGTTCTCAGACCCAATCCTTGCTTCAAGTACCACGGATAAAGAAGGAAAGACAGGGAGGCCGAGCCCTCTCGTACCGAGGCCCCACTCTCTGGAGCTCCCTGCCCCTTACCCTTAGGCAAAATCCTAATTTAGCTGCCTTTAGGAAATGTTTAAAGACGCACCTGTTCTTGACCATGTAGACATCCTTCACTGCCTGATGATCTATTCTCTGGATATAGCTTTGGTAAGAACAAAAGCTCAGAGATACCCCTTTGGGGGTCGAATTCCTGCGCTATATAAGCATATAAATAAATAAATAAATAAAGTCGAAAGCACTGACTCCTACGGGTCTGAAGGCGCTGGAGGCGTAAGCTGAGCTGCTGGTGTTGGGGATAAAGCTGATGAACTACTGACCCCTATTGTGTACTTTTAACCTGCACGTGCCGTTAAATGTTCGAAAGAATGTTGCAAAAGTATATCATTCGGTTAAAAAAAATGGATGAACTTTTAACCTGCAGGTTTCGTAGAATGTTCCAGAAAGTGTGGTGATAAAATAGGTTGAACTTTTGACCTGTATGTGGTGCGGAATTTTAAGTAGCTTTTCGTATGGAAAATTCAAAATTAACCAATGGAGATTAGTTTTGGAATGTCGTTGAAGGAATGAAGTATTCTGATTTGTTCTTTACATGTATTTATGTGTGGAGCGACAGAGAAATTGTGCCATTCCTGGTTCCATTCTTGATGAAATCAGTGCTTTACATGTACTATGTGTCAAAGAAAGAATTGCATGCATGTGTGATATTTGAAATCTGCATACCAACTAAAAAGGTGAGTTAGGAATGAACAAGGTGTGTTATGTGTTCTGTTGTAGTGATTAACTATTTGAGGTGATGTTTTTAAGTTTGATAGTATTTTTTATTTGAAAGTAATATAGTGTTAGTAAGGTGTGGTGTTTGATATTGGTTATAAAATATGCATAAAATTTGACCTGTAGTTAAATAAGTACTTTATATATGTTTAGGAATTTTTCACAAAGAAGAAGTGTAGTTTGTCATCTTTATAGGACTGTATGGTTTTGAAAATGAGGTACAGCGTTAATTTGGGTTTGTAATGTATTCGAGCGAGATAAACAATATGTCGCAAGTTTGCAAATTATACATTTTTTGAAAATAGTGGGGTGGGGGTGGTGGTAGGAGATGTATATGTTATTGACTTAAAAGCGATAAAAAAAACAGAAATGTTATATGGCAGGTTGTGGCCTCATTTTTGACACTGAGAGGTAGATTTGAATGTAAGTTGAGGTAGGTTGTTGTACTGTGAGGCCATCTACAGTGTTTGGAGAGGAGATGGAGATAGGAAAAGTGATACGTTCCTTATATATGTTCGCATAGTTTGAATCATTTGATCATAGGTTGAGATATAATATGAACATGGTTTCTGGTTTGCATTTGGGTATAGTTAATAGTTTTAGTAGTTTCTTACTAGTGAATAATAAAAAGGTAGATTTACTAAAATATATGATAGTAAACGTATTAATGATTGTCTGTTCTTATGGAATAGAAGTGGTTGGGGAGTGCTTCTATAGAATAGATGTTTTATACATATGTGAGAGATAAAAAAGAAATGAAAATGTGCAGTATATTTCCTGTATGACTTTTTTGACATTAGAGATCTACATGTGATTTTAAGTGATAGTATTTATTAGGCTGTGTCCCTGTGCTGGATATATGTAGGTGTTGAAGTGGTCCTGGTTTTACAGGTGCTTAGCTTCGCTATTCCTTTTGAGACGCTCGTCAATTTTTTCATTCCATCTGATGTCTTTAATATAGATACAATAGAGGGACGGTATATCCCAGGTTTGGGTTAGAACTTTGTTTACTCTCCCCATCCCCTGTTATACACTCTACAGAGTGTTTAAACTACATTAGTAACATATAGATGTCTAGCTAGTAAAGGTGGTGTGGTTCCACTGGGCCCATTTATAAACCGTGCTATGAAATGGTTTATGTTTGACCCGCCAATTTGCATGCTTGAATACTCTTCCTGATACGTGTTCCGGCAGACACCTGTTAAAATTAAGCCTGTGTATGGGTATAGTGGCGCCACTAGGAATGGTAGGGGTTTCTGTTTGATTTCGTATGGTTAAGCAAGGGTGCGGTGGGTGTGGGGGAGGTGGATATGTTGGTGATTAAAACACAGAATTTAGTAACGTGTAGATCTCGAGCTACTAAAGGTGATGTAGTACCATTGGGAGCACTTATAAAGCACCCCATGGATAGTATATGTTTTACCCACAAATTTGCATGTTTTAATATGTTTTGCTGATGAGCGTTTCGGGAGATATCTGTTGAAATTAAGCCTCTGTATGGCTATAGTGGCGTTTCTATGTTTGCTGGGGCTCTTTCTTTTATTGCGTAAAGGTAGGCAAGGGCGGGTGTGCAGGTGGTGTAGTGGTACTGCGACTATTTATAAACCGTGTTATGGTATGGTGTATATTTTAGTTGCAAAATTGCAGGTTTTAATAGCATTTGTTTATGAGCGTTCCGGCAGACACCTTTTGGCATTAAGTCTATGTATGGCTAAAGTGGCACTAACGGGAGTGCTGAGGCTCGTTGTTTGATTTCATAAGGTTAAGCAAGGGTAGGGGTGGGGGAGGTGGGTATGTTGCTGATTATAACACGGATATTTGTAATGTGGACATGTGTAGCTAATAAAGGTAATCTAGTGTCACTGGGTCCATTTATAAACCATGCTATGGGATGGTTAATGTTTTACCCGCCAATTTGCATGTTTGAAAACTTTTTGTTGATAAGTGTTCCAGCACACACATGTTAAAATTAAGCCTGTGTATGGGTATAGTGGCGCTACTAGGAATGGTGGGGGTTTCGGTAGGATTTCGTACAGTTAAGCAAGGGCAGGTGTGAGGGAGGTGGGTATGTTGGTCATTAAAACACAGAATTTAGTAACGTGTAAGCATGGGCGGAAAATCCGTTCCGCTCGCGGATTTCACGGATTTTCGGTAAATTCGCAATCAGCGAGATTCGCGAATTTCCCAGAAAATCCACGAGCGGAACGGATTGGGTCAAAAGTTCAAGCTGACTTTTCTAACTCTTTTAGAATGGCGCCGGCAAGCTGCCAGAGCCATTCTAAAATAGTTACAAAAGTCAACTTCAACAGGAAGCTCTAATAGATAAAGTAAAGCAGGTGCTCGAGTTGAAGGTCAAATTCAGTTACACAATCATTAATCACCCCAAGCTTGGGGTGATTAATGATTGTGTAACTTAATTTGACCTTCAACTCGAGCACCTGCTTTACTTTATCTATTAGAGCTTCCTGTTGAAGCTCTTTGTAGCTATTTTAGAATGGCGCTGGCAGCTTGCCGGCGCCATTCTAAGTGGGGCTGAGGGCAGAAGGGCACAAAAGTGGGACAGAGGGCAGAAGGGGATCAAAAATGAGTGGGACAGAGGGCAGAAGGGCACAGAAATGAGTGGTACAGAGGACAGAAGGGCATAAAAAATGAGAGGGTGGCAGTGATTAACCAGGCAAAAAAAAAAACCCCGAACACGCAAAGCGCCCCGCAAACACCCGCGAACACGCACAGTGCCCCGCGAAAACGCAAAAATGTAAAAATCCACAAATTTCACACAAATTCGTGAATTTTGTGGATTGCAAATTCGCAAATCCGCAAATTTGCGGATCGTGAATTTCGCAAAATTCGCCCTTGTTTAGTAACGTGCAGATGTCGAGCTACTAAAGGTGACGTAGTACCACTGGGAGCACTTATAAAGTGCCCTATGGCATGGTATATGTTTTGCATGTTTTTATACGCTTTGCTCATTAGTGTTCCGGCAGACAGTTGTTGAAATTAAGTTCCTGTATTGCTGTAGTGTCTCTACAAGGTTTGGTGTGGCTCTTTCTTTGATTTTGTAAGGTTAAGGAAGGATGGGGAAGAGGGTGGTGTAGTGGCAATGTGCCCATTTATGAATCGGTTTATGGTATGGTACATGCTTTTCTGGCACATTTCCATGTTTTAATATCTTTTGGTGATGAGTGTTCCAGCAGACAGCTACACAAATTACACAACATTTCTGTGGATAAGAAATGTTTGTGTTGATAGACACTCTTGCACTGTGGTAGAAGGCTGCCAGCATTGATGGCAAATTATGAAACCTGGAGCCATGGTAGATTTCAATGGAAGCTTAGAGTGTTTCTTTGTTACTGTGGTGTAGTCAGGGTTTTAAGTGGGAAAAAACTGGGGGTGCTCTAAAAAGGGGGCAAACCTCTTAAAGGGGTCTGGGCTATGCAAGTAGGGGCGTGGTCTACATCCAGATAAGTAGTATTGTTTGCTTTAGAAAATCCCCTCCAACGATCCTACGTTCTGAAAAAACATTCTTCAAAGGATTTCCCTTCCTTGTACAACATGGGTCACCTAACATGATGCCTCCAGATCTCAGTAGTGAGCAAAATAAGCATGTGTGCATGGATTTGCATGGTCTCACTGCAGTGCAATAAAAAAAATGTGAGTAGCTTTGCGAGGGCTGAAAATAGAGCCTGAAAGAGACCCATTTGGAGGCTCCCTGAAAATAAGTGCTGGTCCTCAGACCTGGCCCAATTAACGTCTAGCATCCATCCATCCTAAGCACTGCGTCATTCAAACATCTTATAATTGATGCACACATTCCTACTTATATACATAGATACATCTGTTCCTGAGCTTATCTTAAGCATCTAAGAGCCCACTCGCCTATAGTAAGCACTGTGCCATTCATGCAGACATATGCCTATATATCCATAGATAGATCTGTCCCAGAAGCAATCCTAAGCATCTATCAGTCCCCCCGTCTATCCTAAGTACTGGTCCATGTATTTATTCATCCTTACATCCATCCATACATTGATACTTTCATCTATCTACCTATCCATTGATACATCTGCCCATGTATCCACTAGCCGTTTATTCAAATATACGTTCTTATTTACAGGCATCCTCCGTCCCCGATCCTAAATACAACATATTATACTCATCCACCCAGCTTGTTAAGGGGTGGAAAAAGCTGGTGATAAGCATTGACAGGCAGATGTTTCTTATAAAGAACAAAAAAGCTTTGAGTTGCTCTTTATGCAGCATACTTCACTACCCTTCTCTGGTGGTGTTTTAAACAAAGGTACATCTAGCGAAAGAAATGTAAAGGAGCTTTTCAGTGTAAGAAGTTAATTTAGAAACATAACGTTTTGTCAAGTTGTATATAGGTACACAGTTTTAAAGTGGCCATGACTGAGAGATACTGAATACCTGTACTTCTTACATTTGAGAAAGTATACTAGAGAGCAAATTTGGGGTGTTGAGAACCTGCATTTCTATATATCCATCTGAAGCACAGTATAGAAATATAAAAGTAATTGGAAAGCTTTTATGTTCATATTAAAGAGGGGGATGAGAACTAAGTGAGCCAGGCAAAGCATCTATTTTCATAGCACTTTAACAAGATAGTGTGTAAGGTCAGAGCAGGGTTTGTCGTAATTTGACGATGGCTGGGTTAGCGCTTAGCTTTGCTACACGTTATTACCCTTATCTTGGCCTTACTTGAAAACGCCATTTTGTATGTTACGGCGGCCATTTTAGAGAATGAGCCGCCTCGTGGCTGGCGTGCCCTTTAGTCCTTTGTCCGTGCCACTGACCACTCGAGTTTGCCCAGCAACAGGCTATTTTTAGTAACGGTCAAGCCTGTACATGCGCAGTTTCGACTGACCAGTCACCCCTTAGGAATGTTCCGCCAAACTGACCAGTGGTGTTGTAACCCCTCCCATGAGTTGGCTGTGTTCCAAAAATGACCATATATGTACCTAAAACTCTGTAACCATGTACCGTATACCTTTCTTATGTTTGAAAACTGTATAAAAGAAGGACTCGCACCGATGTTCGGTGTGATACTTCTTGCATTGCCGAAGGGTGCTGTAGGAATGTACCACCACCCCATGGGGTCTTAATAAACTTGTCTTTTGCATTTTCCAGTTTCCGTGCCAACAGTTTTTACGGTGTAGTGGGTATTCTGCGGAGTATGTAGGCCTGGAGAACCCAATACCACAAATTGGCGACCACGAAGGGACTCATCGGCGACTCGGATGCCCGAAGGAGAGGTCGTGACGAAGGATTGGAAACTCGCCATGGACGCGTACGCTGCCACTGAGTGACCCGAGTCTTGGCACCCACGGTGTTTTCTTCCCTTCCTTCTGATCTGACCTTCCAGGTGGCGCCGGTCCCCGACTGAGATCCTGCTCGTCTGCGTTGCGGTACAGTGCCTGTTTGGCTGATTCGATCATAGTCACATCAGGGCCACATGAACCCCCGCCCCACATGCCCAAACCCGCAAATAACACAAGGACACAAATGTTAGGTTTGGGTAAAAATTGCTGCAGGTTTATTACATACAACATATGTAATGACGGTGGGTTAGCTTACGGGCGATCCTAGGGCAGGCCGCATTCTCGCCACCTGCCCGCCTGTTGAGCCAAACAACACAGTGGCGAACCACCCAACTGTTGTACAAATACCATAATTATACTGACACGCCCATTTGCTGGGCGTGACTAGGCAAACCCCCGGTTGCACAGGCCCACAACCGCCCGAAGGACTACTGGGGCGCCGACACGGATTCCTGCACCTCCCATGAGGTTACAGGTTAGGCTCTGAGGTTATGCTCTGGCACCCCTATGTGCCCGCTGACGTCCAGCGTTTGCACCTCTCTTCTTCCGGATCGCCCAGTAACTCCGCCTGCAACGAAAAAGAAACATATTAAAAGCTCCCCCCGGAGCCCCCTCAAGCAGACACTCTGGGTTCGAGGAAGGGCGGGAAAAGAGTGTCCCAACATGGGACTGCGACGTCCGGGGCGGCAAAGAGGCCTCCCCAGCAGGGCAGAGGTCTGATGTACTCCAGACGGCTCCTCCCCACCGCCCCGGACGTGCATCACTACCAGTCTCCACCAACCAGGGGAGACTGCCTCAGGAGAGGAACTACTGCGTCATGCGGGGGCGGGACAGCCCTCCGTGACTAGGAGCCCGCCCTCCTGATGGCCACTGCGTGGCCTCGGGCAGGCGCATAGTCACATCAGGGCCACATGAACCCCCGCCCCACATGCCCAAACCCGCAAATAACACAAGGACACAAATGTTAGGTTTGGGTAAAAATTGCTGCAGGTTTATTACATACAACATATGTAATGACGGTGGGTTAGCTTACGGGCGATCCTAGGGCAGGCCGCATTCTCGCCACCTGCCCGCCTGTTGAGCCAAACAACACAGTGGCGAACCACCCAACTGTTGTACAAATACCATAATTATACTGACACGCCCATTTGCTGGGCGTGACTAGGCAAACCCCCGGTTGCACAGGCCCACAACCGCCCGAAGGACTACTGGGGCGCCGACACGGATTCCTGCACCTCCCATGAGGTTACAGGTTAGGCTCTGAGGTTATGCTCTGGCACCCCTATGTGCCCGCTGACGTCCAGCGTTTGCACCTCTCTTCTTCCGGATCGCCCAGTAACTCCGCCACAGCCCGTGAGGTGGTTCCCGCTGCCGCACGGGCCCCCCACCATTATTACTGCTCTTTACCTGCAACCTACCCCTAGAATTGCTACCTCCAGTCGGAGGAGGAACAGGGCAACGCCCATAGGCGTGGGGTGCTACCATCAGGCACCAATAAACCTATCCTACAACCCCTCAGGGAAACCAAAGGGATAGGAAGGGGCCCCTACCACAGAGGCCCTCAGTAACATGAACTAGGCTGTCCAGCGCAAGCCGCTGGGACACCACCATATCCCTTCCCACAGGGCGTCAGAAAACCGCGCCATGGAGTCACTGATACATCTGAATTACTGACTTCATAATCCAGCAGGGAGAGTAATCGTGCTCACTGACACAAGGGAATAGGAGGGCACCAGACATACTAGAACTTGGACGAGTCCCAGTTCAGCAATAATCCGGGTTCCCAGGCCAAACAGCCGGCATCCCCTGCCCACTAGGGTATAGGCTAGAAGCGGCTTCAGACATGCCGTTAAGTTAGCTAGACTGAAGGCCGACTTGGGTTTTGGGCTGGTAAGCAGCATCGGCCAAGATACCATAAGTTCACTAGTCTGTAAGCCACCTTACAACCACCTCCCGGGGAGAACTGCGCCTGCAACTGAGAGCCCCCTAAGCTCCTGACCTGCGCCGGGATATGCCAGGAGAAATGAAAGCCACTCAGGCACCCATAGGCATAACCCCTACAGAATACAGAAATCTATTGCAGTATGCCAATGCATATATTGGAATAACTAGCAACGCGGTCTTAAAAGTGAAAAACAGAAGAACCACGGGGACAGCCGATAACACATGCCCCCCAGTCCGGGCAGCCAGTCTATCCTACCACAGGGACAGCTTGTCCTAAGTTAACTAGGACCCCCCCCCCCCCCCTAGGGATAGGGAACCGACGCCGGGGGGGGCACCGGGTAAGATACCAGATAGAACATTCTCTAAGGACTTCTAGGGACCCACCTCAACGAATATTGACAGTCCGGGCTCGGGCTGTGGTAGCCACAGATGTCACCTTATACCTGAATTGATTGTTACACTGAGGCTGCAGACCGCGGGTGGGCTGCCAACAGGTACCCGAGCCTAAGATGAAATAAAGACAGCAGGACCAATGGAAGGAGGGAATTGACCATTGACATACGACCTACCCTATTCACGGTAGAGCAACACATGTGCTGTTATCAGGAGTGTACAGGTAGTATTTCTCTATTTTACGTGTTTGCCATAGATGCAGTGCTCCCTATGTACCTGTGTGTGGTACTCTTTGTTGCCTGCCACGCCACTTCTCTGACGCACTGTTTGCTATTACTCACGTGTTTATCTTTGCACTTACACTCTCTCACGTGTTTAACTTGCACTTACACCAGCGCAATCATAGCCAACGTCCCGTAAGTTCTCATGCCCTGGTGTCTATTGCGTGCTATACCTAGTACCTCCACACTGGGTGACAAGTTTGCCGACCAGCACGGCGCAAGCGCTTGTGCTGCACCCCCTTCATCTGCCCAAAATACCAGGGGGGTACTATCAACTCCCTGAGTTTTCAGCATTTATGATTACCCTAGTCAGAATACAACTCGGAAAATCGCTTACAGGTTCTGGCCAGAATAAGCCCAAGAATGGCCACACCACTAAAATTGCCTGGCATAAGAGAAACATGTCTAACAGGGACGATTTAGTTGGGAGAAGGTTCATTCTGAAATAGATATCATAGCAGGGAGAGTCTAAAATGTAGAACCATTCAGAATTCTCTGGTGTGCCACAGCACTAAGCCTGGTGATGGCTACAGCAGATTTGATAAGTGCGAGGCGCACAATTCATACCCACCCATCCACTCACAAGTACAGTCTGGGTAGCTGGGACATGCCAGGAGGAAAGTGTCTGCCCACAATTTAGTGTATTATCGTAGCAAGAAATTGTTAGTTAGCATGTAAACAAAACATTTGGGAACAGTACACCTTTGCTGGCGCTAACAGACTACAGGGCACGCCAAGGCAGTCCCATATGGCATTGGCTTATTTAATATGAACGCTTCACTCGTGAAACCTGAAACTTACTGACGCAGGGGAGTTTACGCCAATCCGCATCCTACCAAGTGCAGGCTGCTATGTGAGACATTTTATAATTTGAGTGTAATTATGAGTGACAAATCAATAGCTCACAGTGATGCTTTCTCGTGAGAACGAGGGGAAGAACAGTTGCTCCACAAGGGCTCGAAATTATCGGCTCAAATGACTTGTGCCCGAGCGCATACACTGTTTGTAGGCTTGTATATTCACACCTCATTCACACCCATACATAATATTTATCGTACCTGTAAAACAATTGAAACCCTAGTATTTAAAATAATAGCAAGCCTCCTGAATAACTTCCTGGAGTAGATACGGGGACCTATACATAGCTGACAGTTAGAGACTAAGTATGTGTGGCACATCCATTCATTTTACGTGTGACATATAATGTCCAATATCTAGCACTTCGCCGCATGATAGAAAAGGACTGAAAGGAGATCAGCCGTGGAGCCTATCAGTATGCTGACCACCTCTTGTGTGGTGAATGGGACCAAGTTATAACGAAAGTGCTCCGAAAATAATAATAACATCAAACTATACTGGATTACCTTTAAGATTACCTGCGGGTCAGATACAAGGCAGAACTATCGCATTAAAGTAGTCGTGCCTTGCCAAAGCGTCAGGTTACTTTCCGAAACATGACCAGGCGTGCAGCATTATCTATAACTGCAAATGCCTTGTTTTCTTTGAGCAGGAATCGCAAGGTGTGGGTGCGGGGAGCAAGCCTAATAAAGTAATTGGTGTGACATAGGCACTGTTAACGGAAAGGTATGGGTCCCAGGATAGGAAAAGACTGAAAATTACAGCCATGATCAAATCAACAATAAGGAGGAGGCAGGCGTCCTCGGTGCCACTGCACCCGCTGCAGCTACGCTCTTGTTTGCCTGTCTCAGAGAGGGAGTCTCTTCATATCCAAAACAGGAGTGGGAATATTCTCAAATCCTGTCCAGCATCCAGCTATAATATTATCAAACCAGTTCTATCACACGCTATGCTGATGACATATTCCCACCCACACCATTGTAGATAACTACCTGCAAAGCTGATCTATAGCTTGATAAGGGGGTACCATGCTACATAAGAGTAGGGTTATACGCTATAGTGTAAAGCTGTAAAGAAAACCCGAACATGTACGATATGAAGACCAGAGTCAGTACCACCTACAGAAGTACAAGGGGCGAACCCTCAAAAGGCTGTTACTAGTAAGATTGAGCAGGACGTACTTGAATTTCACCCGCAACTCATGCAAGAAACCCACGATGAAAGATCCGATAAAAGATGAGCAGGAAGCGGGCGGCATCATGCCCTTCTTGTGCCTACAACATGCTTCGACGATACAGCACTAGTGCTGCCTGGGAGAG
The DNA here is from genome assembly GCF_964263255.1 of Lissotriton vulgaris. Lineage (NCBI taxonomy): Eukaryota > Metazoa > Chordata > Amphibia > Caudata > Salamandridae > Lissotriton > Lissotriton vulgaris. Next base: position 158,819,944 of record NC_141697.1, on the reverse strand, counting down.
ACATAAAGCCTATATCCTGTATGTATAAAACTAAGTATAACCAACTGAAATAATATGCAGGAAACAAAACTTCAGTTTCGGTAATCACAAGAAAGAAATGATTACTAATATGCGAAATCAAAACTATATTGGACAGTGATCCAACAACACGAACAACAAGTTTGGTAAACACACACCAAATGCAAGCAAACAATGCAGCTTTGAGTAACTAACTGGCGGGATCCGAGCACGGTAGGCGTGACTAAAGTAAGATTTAAATGCCGACAGGCCACCTAATCACTATAGTTCGCTTTATCCATAATTGGGTCGTGTGATAAATCCGATTTGGACCTCTGCGAACTCTGGCACCAAGGGGTCTTATGCCGGGAGCAACAATACCAGGGGGGCAGTTAGCTCACGCCACGGAAAACTCCCTGTGCATCTTTTCCTAGCAAAACCTGGCATCCCAGTTCTTATTATCAAGTTACATAAGACCATCAGGAAACAAGGTGTGATAATGCAATGCCTCCATAGCAGAGACAGTATATTATAAGCGTGTTAATGGGAAGCACAAACTCCAGACTTTGTAGATACCACAATGGTTACGGTTGGCATTACTAATAGTGCATTTCTAACCCAACAAACCTTTTTCTGGAACATTATGATAATGAGACTGGTGGAAACATAAAATTCCGATCCTATAACTTGCAGTTCGCAGGCATTATGAGATGACAGGGAATAACTCACAATACTACCTTAGGGTTGTAACTTATGAACGAAGTAACAAAATTATCTGTTACAAAAGCGGAAACTACTGACTTATCCAAATAGCCAGAAGAAATTATCTTTGCGGTATTTATGGCCCAAGCGAGGCGTGGAATAGACAATGCGGCGCAATACATAGCTCCAATATGTATTACTTGCCGCGTACATTTTGGCACGGAAGAAATAGTTCCAATATGTATTACCTGCCGCTTACATTTCGGCACGGAAGAAATGCCGGGCTCAAATCCGGGACCTGAAATCCACTCACGGGCACATGATGGAAGCTACCCCGAGCCGAGCCTGCCCCCCGCCGAGGCACACACCCGAGTCCCTGAAGTCCCCTCGCGGGCCCAGATTTAATGCATCCCCGAGCCGAAACCGACCCGTGCTGCAACCCCCCATCACCCGCAATGTTACAAACTTTTATCTCCTGCAGACTGTCAGCCGGCCAGGGCCAAGCTAGCGAAAGACACCATGCTGCAGAAGGCATTCTTTCTATCCATCAAATAATATTCTGGCCTTGCGTACCGTGCTGGCAATACTTCACTTCGCCGCACCTAATCTGGGCATACTACATAGACTGCTTGGTGCAAAATTGGAGTACCACTGAACGAACCAGCAAGCAGTGCTAATAGAGGTCTGCTTCAAAAACGGCCCGTACCTGCAACTGCGCAACCCTCAGATAGCTACACTGTACAGATCGCAAGAATGATATCCCGCTGTGCGAACTAGCAGGCAGTGCATATACAGAGGCTCCTACATGAATAGCACGTACATTTGACTGCGCATATCTCAGATACTTTCACTATCATGGGTACTTTGCTCGAAAGGCAACATAATTTGGTAAAGACCCGTACATTGTATCCCCCTTAAAACAATACATTCCAAGGAAATGCCCATCAATGCCCGAACTTACCCACATGTGCAGTTATTTAAGGATTGTGCTCACAAATTGCGGCAGAAAATGAAATAAGCCGCCCCCAAAAATGGCCGCACTGGACGCCATTACCCTGAGCGCCGAACACACCTTGGTGTCCCCAAAATGGCCGCACCCGGCCACTATTACCACGTGCACAAAAAGTCGAACACAACTGCCAGCGACCAGCATCATCTGCACGCTCGCCCATCAATATATGCGTGCACTTAACAAACACTGCATAAACGAAATCGCGCCGTCCTTGAATGTTGTGAGACTGACCAAAGTGTGTCAGCACAACGACCGAAAACAATGATAACGGCTCAGGGATGTCGCCGAGTTTGAATGTAGGACCCGTCGCAGAAGGGAATAGCGCCGCGGATAGAAACACATCAAAAGAGACCACCGCAGGCACCGCCGTATTACAACGCGAATAGCCCGGGGCTAGAGCAGTGGAGATGACCTCATGCCTCTGACATCCACCCCTGCACGCCAAGTCTGGCACTGCAGCCAAACACGCCACGGGACGGAGGGCAGCATAGAATTGGCGACGCTGCGCTCAGCACCATACCACCACCCCCGGGCTCCAGCCGAACCCGACAACTTGCCCCAAAATCAAAGGGGGGGGGCCGTAACACACAAGCGCAACACTTACTGCCCCTGGAAGGGTGAAACGGCCCGATGCACCCACTGCCCTACATAGGCAGCGTTTAAATCCGCTGAACCACGACGGAACAATGACGGAACAGTGACACCGGCAGCCGAGGCCTCAACGCCCGCCGGACGGGGCCCAGCATATTCCTCCCGAAAACTACCGCACCGCATATGCCCCCTGCTGCCAACATCCAACACACACCCCGATACTCGCGGCCCACACAGTCACTTAAGGAAGCGCCACGACTCCACAGAGTCCGGCTGAGCAGGAGAGGAGGGGGGGGGGGGGGCAGGAGGGACACGGTACGGCTGCGCCTGCAATGGCAGAGAACTGTCTCACGCACCCGGGTGCTGCTCCGTTCGCGCCGCCCTCGCAGGCTTTAAATTACGGGACCCGCCGCTGCACCGCTGCAGGAAATATATCTCACAACACACACGCATGGCAAAACTCACCGCACACGGAAGAAACGGACCTCAGAGGGTACTCCACGTGGCCCATTCTTACAAGGCTTTAGGACACATAGTCCCCCACAGTGCCATATCGCAGTTTCCATATTACAAACATGAAGCAGGCGCCAATTTGAGAATTATCCCTGCCCCGCCGCTACTTAAAGCCCGGACCGGGCCACTCTCTGTCTCGAAAAAACCGCCGCTCGAACCAGAGTACCATACTTCTCTGCCACCGCCGGGGGCACATGTCCCGAACAAATTCCTCCGTTCCCACTGCCACACACTCACTATGCTCCCCAGCATGCGAGAAACCGGACGGGCCCCAAATGCCCCCAAGCTAAGCAACGCACGACACGGCCGACATGAAAACTAAAAGAGCTTACAACACCGACCCCCGCCACTCACCACGTGCACGAGACAAACCAGGGACCCGACGTCCTAGTCTCACGGCGACTCCTCGGCACGACCATCTAACCAGAGTGACGAGTACGAAAAGAGTGTCCCAACATGGGACTGCGACGTCCGGGGCGGCAAAGAGGCCTCCCCAGCAGGGCAGAGGTCTGATGTACTCCAGACGGCTCCTCCCCACCGCCCCGGACGTGCATCACTACCAGTCTCCACCAACCAGGGGAGACTGCCTCAGGAGAGGAACTACTGCGTCATGCGGGGGCGGGACAGCCCTCCGTGACTAGGAGCCCGCCCTCCTGATGGCCACTGCGTGGCCTCGGGCAGGCGCAAAGACCTTGGCAGTTGGAACCTGGATATTTGAGATTTGGGTAAGAATTGTGATCGGTAAGGTAGTCTGCGGACGCTTACTGAAGTTCTATGAATATGACTATGATTTGAGTTAGCTAACATTTGAGTTTGTGAATTTGAACACATATGTGTAGTGCACTTCACATAGGCAGGCATGTAGAGATGTTTCTCTAACTTTGTTTGTACTTTGAGCGGCACATTTGTGTGAAGTATTGTAAGTGCCATTTTTACGGTATCACGTTTTCGTGGTACTTTTTGAACATGCCTGTTTTAAGCACACTCCGAGGGATGTGCTGTCTTGGAAATGGTACTACCTATAGGTTAAATGAATCTCAGCCGGCTCCCCCAGAGGGGACCCCTAATCGCGATATGTATGTGAAATTTGGCCTTCCCCCTATACTGTACAGTAAATTATGGAATAAATATACCAAATCTGATCCCGAGTTGCAATGGCCACTACATGGGTCGTTTGATTTACGAAAGGTTCAGTTTGTGGAGCAATGTTTGTTTCAGCGCAGGTCTAGACAGGACATGTTTGATTGTGTGCGAATGTGGGAGAAAGCGATGCGTGAACGTATGAAGCGTGAGATTGCCTTGGCGGACAAAGAGCAGCGCAAGGCTGCTCGAGATAAAGCTTTACAGCTGGATAACAAGGAGTCGCAGGAGAAGAAAGAGAGGGAGGCACGGGAACGTAATTTGCAAACGACCGGTCAATTTCCTATTCGATGTCCGCTTTATCCTGTCCTTACTAACGAAATTGATGATTTTTCATTACTAGATCGGTCTCCGCCTCCGTATGTTCAGCCTACGGCCCCGTCCTAGGATTCCGGTGATGACAGTCAGGATAAGACGAGTACGAGGTTAACTGCTGAGAGAGCTTCGGAAATACGAGGGTTTGCTAGAAAATTGAATTTGAATAGAATTACTTTGTCAGAACTTAATGCTGAAAGGAAAATGTGGTCGGAACGAGAACAGATGTGTTTTTTAGGTACTTTTGCGGATGAAGTTATTGAGCGGTTTCGTAAGAATTCAGAGGACTTAGAACCTAAGGAAGTATCAGTCTATCATGAACAAATGCGTAAAGGTTTATTTGATATTTCAGATGCGGATACCTTTTTCCAACGATTGGTCCAGCTACGGGATGAGGCGTCCAGATTGCAGGAAGCACAAAAAGCCGCGGAGAAGTCCTTGCCAGGGCCGACGGGATCCACCAAAGAGTGTTCTATCTTTGGAGCAGATAAGAGTTCTAAAGTGCATGTTATGCCTATGCGTGAAGCTGCACCTTTGTATGTTCCTCCTAAAGGGCAAGGTACAGATGACGATAAAACGTCAGTAGATGCAAAGGGGTATTTTATATATAATTGGGTGTATACACCTTGGAACAGAGCGGATGTTATGGCATTGAAAAATGCTTTGCCCGATTCCCGTAAAAATCCGGCAGCTTTTTATGAAGGGGTGGAGGGGGCTATTTCCTCTTGTGTTATGACTCTCGTTGATATAGATCTTTTCTTTGGATTAATTCTTCCCCCTGATATGTGGAGAGCGATTCGTAAGTTTGATGATCAAGCAATGTTTGAGGCAACTTGGAAAGATATAAGGCAGGCTGATCTAGACAGGGAGCCTGCATGCAAACCATGTCAGCTAATTTTAGATCTTCCAACAGCTATTTTGAATAAATTAAAAACGCTTGTTCCCCCTAAAAAGATTGATTGGACCATGTTAGCATCGTGCAAACAGAAAATAGATGAATCGGTTTCTGACTTTTTCACACGTTTCGAAGAAGCGTTTCATGATTACAGTGGGCAATCGTTAACAGATGATACGGGTAGGCATCTGTTTGTAGATAAGTATGTGGCTAATCTCCTACCTGAGATTGCAAAAAGATTGAAGACAAGTGAAAGCTCCTGGACCACAGCGACCCCTGCGTCTTTGTTAACTATGGCTCAGTATTACGAGCGGCAGGAAATAGAGGCTAAAGAAAGTGTTGATAAGAAAGCGAAGGAATTGAAAACGAAGGTGATGTTGGCGCAGGTTCACAGTGCGCAATCTAGAGGGAATGATAGAGGCAGGCGAGGAGGGGGTAATGCGTCGTACGGTCGTACCGATATTGCTGAGGACCAATGCGCATATTGTAAAGAGTTTGGGCATTGGGCTGACGATTGTCCCGTGCTTCGTGAACAACGTAGTCAGCGTGGTCGAGGAGGTGGAAGGTCGCAGAATAGTTATTCGGGAGTGAGAGGTGGTGGAGGTGATCGTGGTAGGTTTGAAACGAGGGGTCGTGGTCAGGATGAACGAAACACCTTTGATCGGCGGAATCAGTATCAGATATCGGAGGATGAGAATGTGGAGAATCAGGATTATGTGCATGCATAGGATTTCGTAGGATGGGGTGTGGAATCGGTTGAAGTGCCAGTAGATCAAAGAGGTCCATATGTATCAGCGGGCATTTTGGGTTCTACTGATCTGTTTTTAGTTGACACAGGAGCTACTCGTAGTGCTTTGTCTAAAAACTTGGTTCCAAGGGCTCTCCTGTCTGGCGAAACGATAACATGTATAGGGTTCGATGGCACACCCTCTCCAAGCCCATTATCACAACCTCTTGCATTTTGTATTGACAAATTTTTTAGTTTTTGTCCATTTTTGTTGTCGCCCCACACTCCAGACAACATTATGGGCATTGATTTGCTCAATTATTTTCGAGCAACGATACGCTGCGCTCCTGAAGGAGTGCGGGTTATTTTGAATGACAATTATCCAGACTCAGGCAGATTTTGTACCATGAAGGAAATTGAAGCATTAGCCTCTCTCCCACACACGTTATGAGCGACCTCAGATACGGATGTGGGACAGATGCTTATCCCGCCTATTCGAATTACTGTTAAGGAGGGAGTCTCTTTGCCACGTGTACCTCAGAACGAGATATCTAGGGAAGGTGAAATTGCCCTGACGCACATCGTTCAGGATTTGATCATCGCAGGAGTAGTGGAGGAAGTTCCTTACAATGTCTGTAACAGCCCTATTCTTCCGATCCTTAAAAAGGACACTGACGACAAAGTCTATCAATTTATTATTGATTTGAGAGAAATTAACAAAATTGTCATTCCCCAGTACCCGGTGGTGTCTGATATCACGACATTGCTTACCTTGGTCCCCCCAACTGCAACGACCTTCTCTGTTATTGACCTTAAAAATGCGTTCTTTTCCATTCCCATTCATCCTGACAGCAGATACCTATTTGGCTTCACGTTAAATAATAAATAGTATAGATTTTGTCGTGTTCCTCAAGGTTACACAGAGAGTCCTAGCATTTATAGCCAGGCTTTAAAAAGACAGCTTGACTCCTTTGAATTGCAATCTGGAGTAGCCCTTATACAATATGTTGATGATCTCCTGTTGGCTGCAGACACCTATGCACAATGCGAGAAAAGTACACTTGCCTTGCTTTCCTTTTTGGCTCAGAATAATCATAAAGTCTCTAAGAAAAAGCTACAATACTGTAGACCCAAGGTGACCTACCTCGGTCATCTTTTGTCTAAGGAGGGGCGTGCATTAACATCTGATCGAATTCAAGCAATTTTAGATACACCAATCCCTCGCACTCATAGGATTAACGTCCTTCTGTAGACAGTGGATAATGGGGTTTTCGCACATTATTAAACCTTTGTTAGCGTTATTGTCCAAAACTACACCAATGCCCCTTGAATGGACAGATGAATGTCAGACTGCTTTTGATCAATTGAGACAGGCCCTTTGCTCTGCACCCGTGTTAGGTACACCAGATTACACAAAGATTTTCACGTTGTACGTGCACGAGAAAGATGGGTGCGCGTTATCAGTGTTAGTGCAGACACACGGGGATAAGCAGAGGCCATGTGCGTATTTCTCAGCCATTCTGGATCCTGTAGCGCGAGGGTTACCTGGGTGTTTCCGAGCGGTTGCAGCAACAGCAGTAGCTATACGGCAGAGTGAGGGAATAGTTTTGTCGCACAAATTGTTGGTGCTAGTTCCCCATGCAGTAGATGCCCTGTTAAATCAAACGAAAACACAGTATCTTACTTGCGCACGTTTAACAGGATATGAGCTCACACTTCTGGCGCCACATATCACACTGAAAAGATGCGCTACCCTGAACCCTGCCACCTTATTGCCATATCCGGTTGCTGAGGGCCAGGAGGAAGAACACCATGATTGTGTTTTCCTGACCGAAGAACAAACAAAGGGTCGTGTCGACTTACAGGATATGCCACTTCTAGATGTGGATGGGGAACTGTGGGTTGATGGATCGTGTTTGAGGCTGCCAGATGGCACAACTTCTGCAGCATATGCGATCACGACACTTAAGACGGTGGTAGAAACAGCACGAATACCACAGAAATCGGCCCAAGCAGCGGAGCTGATAGCTTTGACAAGAGCCTGCGAATTGAGTGCTGGCTTATGTGTGAACATCTACACAGACAGCCGGTACGCCTTCGGAGTAGCGCATGACTTCGGCCTACTCTGGAGAGAGCGTGGGTTTTTGACTTCGCATGGAGTACACATTATGCACGGAGAGCTAGTGCGTGATCTCCTAAACGCGTTACTTTGTCCAAAGAAAGTGGCGATAATCAAATGCAGTGCACATAAGAAGGTCACTGACAAAGTGGGACAAGGAAATGCTTTTGCAGACAGCATAGCAAGACAAACAGCTATGTCACGAAATGACTCCCCTATGTATGTAGTCAAGTCACAGGCCGAGCGATGGCATGATGCTAGAGCGGAGATATTAGACATCCAGAAATCAGCGACTGAAGCAGAACTTGCAACTTGGGCAGTAGAGGGAGTACTGGATGATGAGGGTTGTTGGAGGAGCAAAGATATGGAGAGATGGAAATTGCCTGCAGCTTACTTGCAAGCGATGGTCCAGATGACACATGGGTTGGCACATGTTGGAGCTCTTGCAATTACTCGATTGTTAACACGAGTTTGGGAGCATCCTGAGATTGCCAACATGGCCAAGAGAGTAGTGCAGACCTGTTTGATATGTTTACAGCACAATCCTGCAAAAGGGACGCATACTCCGAAAGGAGGGTTTGTTCCACCTTCTGCACCATTCGAAGTACTTCAAATGGATTACATCCAGCTTGAGCATTGTAATAACCTTAAGTATGTCTTAGTGGTGGTATGTGCTTTTAGCAAATGGGTTGAGGCCTTCCCCACGAAGGATAATACAGCTTTGACAACAGCTAAGGTTTTGCTCAAAGAGTACTTCCCTCGATATGGAGTTTGCAAATTTTTGTGGAGCGATAATGGTCCTCATTTTGTTGGGAAAATTGCGGAATATGTGCTTAAGGGATTGGGGATTCAGCAAAAGTTTCATGCTGTGTTCCATCCTCAGTCAGCAGGTCTCGCCGAACGGTACAATGCCACTTTGAAACTAAAGTTGGCTAAGATTGTGGCATCCACGTCTTTGAAGTGGCCGGATGCTTTGCCGTTAGCGTTACTCTCTATTAGATCAGTGCCCCACTCTCGAACTGGTCTCACACCTTATGAAGTGGTGTTTGGAAGACCATTGAATATATGGGGAGTTCCTAAGCCTCGATTGTTACATGATGTGCCTTGTATCATGATGAACGATTATTTGGCACGATTAACAAATGATTTACTTTCTATTCACCAACAGGTTCGAGAAGCGCTCCCTGACAATTCTATTGGAGAGGCTCACAATCTTCGTCCACGTGATTTTGTGATGGTTAAATCCTTCGAGAGAGCGAACAGCTTGGAACCGAGGTGGCGTGGCCCCGAGCAAGTCCTGCTTGCAACTCGAACGGCTGTGCTAGTGACCAACAGGAAGCGGTGGGTGCATTCAACTCACTGCCGCTGTGTCTCTCCGGACCTGGTGAATCCTACTGTGCTATCTGACTACAGAGATATCTTGGACGAGGAAAAGAGCCCAGCTGTGACGTCGGCCGAATCGGAGGGAGCCTTCCCGGACCACACTGTTTCTGGACGACAACAATACAATCTGCGGCCACGATAGGAGGAAGATTTTTTTTGGTGCGAGACTGGTTGAGTTACCGCTCTGGGGTTTGTGAAACGGAAGCCGGGAATCTCAAGGGGGGGGATCAGTTCTGCCAAGAGTAGCGACACCCGTCTTGACCCCGGAGAAGAAAACAACGGCTACCTCGGAGCTCAGCACTCACATTTTTATTTTTTAGTTGTATATTTGAGACATTGTGAACTCTTTTGAACTATGGCGTCTTCTGCATCACGAGACAAAAGAATTCTTGGTGCTATATTGTTTGTATTGACAATTGTGGTGATAGCTGTGATAGCCTGGGTAGTAGAACTTGTGGTACCTGCACGAGAACATTTGCTGCCGACTACCCCGGCTCCATCTGAACATTTTCATTTTACTTTACCATATCATGAAGAACGGCATCGACAGACTTACTTGAACAATAGCTTCATTCAAATGTTGCATCATACTCACAATATGACGAACACTTCTAACTGTTGGGTATGTGGGATGTTGCCTGGACATCAGAAGAAAGGAGGCACACCGCTTATCCCGCTCCCTTTTTCCCACAATGGTTCTTGCAATGCCTGGTATACTCTTCTGTTCACTTTGCGATGGCCAACAAAAGGGGGGGTGCTTTTCCGTTTAAACAAGATATGTTATCATGATCGGGATGGCTATCCACAAGCTGAGGGTACTCGGTTCGAATGGGAGGAGTACCGCCCTGACAACGTGTCTGCACCCCGAATTTACAGCAACCAACGGAACATTAACATGTCCAACTCTCATGTTATTAATGTCATAGATACTAAGGCTGATCTCTGTATACGTAATAAAGGTACAATCCCGGTTGGCAAAAGTGAATGTAACACCACACTTACCTTTGACAGTCCAAATGGCATCTCATTTGTAGCATCCCGAAATACATACTTCATCTGTGGCAATAAAGGATATCATCGTCTCCCGTTAGGATGGTTAGGCACATGTTATATCTCTTTTGTATTGCCCCCTGTATTCATCGCCCCACCAATGTACCATAATGATTACGTTTTATATCACGACTTTGTGCTAAACAGAGTCAAAAGAGCTTGAAGATATTGACCAGACTGATACTGCACTGCAACAATATGTAGATTTTAACTTGGGTTTGTTTTCATTTGTGGAGCTGCTCTAAACAGTCGGAAAATACGACGATTAACTCGTGTTGTTGAAGCTGTTGCTAATGATACTGCTTTTGCCTTGGGGAATATAGAACTTCAAATATCTAGAATTGTAACGCTCCAGAACCGGATGGTTCTAGATGTAGTTGTAGCCGATCGAGGGTGGGCATGCCGAATTATCGGAAGTAGCTGCTGCGTTTACGTGCCAGACAATTCACCATCTGTATATGATGCCATATCCAAATAACATAAAATTGCTGCTGAGATACATCCGGACAATGGTACATGGACCTTTTCGGGGTGGTTCTGGTCAATGCTTAGTACATGGGGCTGGAAGCTACTGACAATCTTATGTATCATAGTTGGGATATTCTTCTTCTTATGTCTATGTATACAATGTGGCCCTGCATTATGTTCTATGTGTTTATCAGCTTGTATTCCATCTAGACGAGCTTTTGCCCAAAATGAATTAATGCTTCATAAAGAAGTGGCCCAGATTATGTCGATCGATATAGAAGATGAGTATCCTGACTATGTTCACTATGAGGTAGCTTCAGCTAAACGCTAAAAGGGTTGTCTGTCGTAATTTGACGATGGCTGGGTTAGCGCTTAGCTTTGCTACACGTTATTACCCTTATCTTGGCCTTACTTGAAAACGCCATTTTGTATGTTACGGCGGCCATTTTAGAGAATGAGCCGCCTCGTGGCTGGCGTGCCCTTTAGTCCTTTGTCCGTGCCACTGACCACTCGAGTTTGCCCAGCAACAGGCTATTTTTAGTAACGGTCAAGCCTGTACATGCGCAGTTTCGACTGACCAGTCACCCCTTAGGAATGTTCCGAGAACCCAATACCACAGGTTGCCTGCTTGTGGTCGTTGCCAGAGGCGCAACCAGAGCGAAATTTCGGGGGAGCCTAATTCCTTCAGCAATAGGCAGAGTGGGAAGTAGGGGCTGTAAAAAGGGTTTAAAAAAACAGTTTTATTTACAAAAAAATGATCTTTTGAAGACCTGTCAAGTACTCGGGTGCGGCTCTGTGGAGGGACCGGGAAGCTGTCTGAGAGAGTCTGGGGCAATGGGTGTTGTGTGCCTGGTGGTCTGTCTGCTAATTACCCCATGATGATGTTGCTTCTGCGATACAAAAAGAGAAGGGACATTTTTAAAGGATTTGCCTTCTCCTACAATGCGAGTCAACTGGCAAGATGTCATGCACTTCTAAGTAGTGAGCCATGTGCATGCTCTCACAGTCTCACTGCAGTGCAATAAAGAAAAAAACGGATGAGGTTTGCGAGGCCCGAAAATAGAGCCCCATAAAGACCCGTTTTGAGGCCCCTAAAAATAAAGTGCTGGTGCTCAGACCCCCCCCCCCCACACTTAAAGCCTGGGGTGCAGTGTTATGTTTGCGAACTTGTAGATAAAACTGTAGGCTAATAATGGTAATTTTTGTGTGTGTAGTTTGGTTGATAATATCATACTAAGTACATAGATTAAAATGTTTAAAAATACTATCTATAAAGTTGTCTTTGGTGGGATGCAGAGAGAATGCTGTGGGGTGGTCGGGTGCAGCGGAGAGGTGAAAAGTATGAGGTAGTGCACTTACATATAAATTGTAAGGGTGTATGTAAAAAATTAAATAAATACTTGCTGTATGTTTTATGGCACTACTTGTCATTCTAGTGCTCGTCTGTCGTGCTCCATTACGTTGCAGCACTGGGTCTGGAAGTCGTTAGTGGAAGTTGTGTAATTGTATGTTAATATTTTAACATAGTGAACAAATGTGAACAATAATTGAATCTATTTTTTGTTTTTCAGAAAATGAGTTCATTTGGATTAAAATGTAAAAATACCAAGAAGAAGTGAAAAACAAAGAAAAGGGAAGAAAAATATATATTTCAGCAAAAGGCAAAATCTTCAATTAGAATCTAATGCGAGTAGTACAGAAACAGTTTGTTCTACTAAAAGTAGAAGATAGCGTCGTGGGGCTAAGCCTTGCATTCACACAGTGTTAAGTTGACATGAGCTTATTAGAAGTTTAAACGCCATTTTTCCTTTCTGCTGCCATTTGCCCACGGCACACACTTTGTTAAATGTTTAGAGTTTTGCAGAGTGTTTTGCTTCACACGAGAATAACATGTTTTTCTATATTAGCAGCCTTGCTTGGTAGGCTTAGTCTGAACAGTGAGTGCCGAGGCCTTCAAGGTTATTTCAACACAGTGGTTGTTGTTCGGACTGATCAGCACACGTTCTAGACATAACACATATGCAGCTGTGGCCACCGCTGAGATTAGCGGGTATAATAATGCACTGCGTAGGCATGATCACAGACACTTGGAGAACATTCGTATGCTGAGAGCTTGTGCAGATTTTGATGTGATCAATTTCTGCTAATACCAGAGTTATGGGGCCACCTATGTAATCCCAGGACACCTTCTGTAGTTATAAAAAAAACTACTAGCAAGGGAGGGTGAAATATAGGTATATTGTAAACCTGTTTAAATTTAGCATTATAACCTACTGTCTCCCTTTGTCTTTTATGGAATATTAACTATGCTGACAATCTTGTTTCTAATAATATGTCTGCTTCTACTAGCTAAGGTGCTGCGCATGAGAACACAGCGTTAGAAATAAATATTTCAAACTTGCTTGTGTCTCTTTTTACTCCCTGTTTTGGACTGGTATGAGAGTATAACGAAAGAGTGTTCATGTTTTCCACATTGCCTGAGGTAACCTAAGTCGCACGTTCTGGGTTGTCTAATCATTGGTATTTTGGAAGAGCCAATGTGACACTGATGCTAGTCTGGTAGGGGATTTTGGGTACTAAGGTGAGTTTTGGCACACCCTTATTCACCGAGGTCCCAAGTCTCTGTGCACAGTTCTGTGTAGGAGCAGAATCCCTGCAACATGGCGCCCTAACAATGGTGGTCTTATTACATGATGCTTGAGTAGTACTTATATCAGTCCTAAGCCCCTTCACTATTGTTTCTGGTTAACAGTGGTGACGGATAAAACTACCTATAGTTAAATAGGTTTTTTCAAGCTTGAATCTTTCAAAATGGTTTCCTTTTGAATTACTACCCAGTTGTTCCACATTGTTTTGCATTGTACTTCTAATTTTCTGTCATTAAGGGTGACATTGATATACCGAAGCATAGTCGCATTGCGGTCCACAATCATTTGCAGGCTTTTCAAGTACCCTTGGAGGGTATTGCAGTTATTTTGGTGGTGAGTGCTGAGGTAGCTTACCCTTTTGAGATGTTCTACTCTTGGGTGACATTTTCCGCTGTAGATGCAGCTACTCAGGTGTTTCACACTTATACTCACACAGCCGTGCCCGTGGAATATGTCCCTTGTAGGACATAGGAAATTCCTATTTCTGTATGGCAGCACCGTGTTTAGTTTGATGGCACCCTTACCCACAGTTTAATGCCAATTAGATTAAGTTGTTTGTCCATTCCAGGCGCGTCTTGGCCTGTTTAGGCTGGATTTACCCCGCATCCTCGTGCGGGGGCAGTCCCGGTTGCTGAATTGAGGCCCATATATGACTCTGCAATCAGTGTTATCAGGGCCCTAGTTCAATATATCACCCACAATTTCCAGGGCGGGCCCCTGGTGTTGCAGCACTTCCAGCTGGACTGAGCAGAATGAAGCTTAGTCCTGTGATGGTTAATGCCGTTATGGGCAAGCGTCCCTGGGACAAGGATGATATGCCTTTTTGGCTTACCGAGAAGTTTGACCCGCTCAAAGCAGTTTTTCCTAATTTGACTCCTGTAGAAAAACACAGGATTCTTACAATTAGTTTGCCCAAGGACTTGGTAACAGAAGCCGGTGACTGCGAGTCACGGAGTAGAATTTTTGCAGCAGTGTACACGAGGTGCTTCGGCACTCCGTCAAAGGCTGTCCTTCCGACAGTCATTAAGCGTGTTCAAGATGAACACGAACCTGAGGCTGCGGTTGGATTGGGAATGAGACTCGTTGGCACATTTGACGTGGTTTCCGATCTAGTCCTTTCTAATATAAAGGGAGATGCAGTGAACTTTCAAGTGGCTAATGCCTTGCGCGATGTCCCCGATGCCAACAAACCCTGACAGTTACCAAGAGTTGTCACTGCGGCTTATAAGACCATTGGCCGTAATAGTTTAGGTGTCACGCCCTTTTCTACCAAAGAGAAAAAACAACCTCCGGGTTCGAAGTCTGAGAAAGACGCTCAACCCAAAGCTCCAAAGTAAAATTGGAACAAAAATAAAAAACAGGGAAAACAACAACAAAAGCAGGAGTCCCGTCCCGCATCACCGTGCCTGCGTCTACTGAGCACGCTTATGATTTGCGCGACTGCTCTACGATTAAGTCACCGGATCAATTTCAGGTTCCTGATCAACGTTCTCCTCGTTCTTTACAGGACACATCGGCCTTTTCGTCCGGTGGTGGAGGCGGCGGCAGAGTTCGGGGTGGCCAGCAGAGTCGCAACCAGCCCCGCCCGAAAGACGGAAAAGGCAAGCAGGATGATTCTTCACAGAAAAGACCCCAGTTTCAGAAAAAGAAAGTTGCCGCTTTACCAGCAAGAAATGCCACAGATAGTGAGAACGCAGCTCGGGAATCTGACATGGGCGCTGACGTTGTTGGACAGCGCGGTGGAGATTACCATTGTCCGTGAGGCCCTGCATCCACTACTGAAGGTGACAGCGACTGACCTATTTATTGTTGTTAAGACGGCTGATACTAGAGTAGCTCCCCCTGACAGGCTTTTTGAAATTGTGTTTTTTTGATTGAAGGTGACATACAACGTACCATAAAAGGGTTATTTTGGGAAAATCTTACAACTACCTTTGACATTTTGTTAGCGGAGGCTGACTGGCCCCCACCTTTTGTTCTTGCAGCTCAGAGAGGGGAGGAGGTAATCCTCCCTAGTTTCGCGCACACAGTGTCTGAAGGAGAATGCGCTGAATTTTTCAGAAGAATAGGCTAAGGTCCTTGCGCCGGCTTTGTACCGTACTCACTGTGGTTGGGATAAATTCTCCCCCACCACGAGATTCCCTTACGGTCTATGCCACAGCCTCAACCTCAATATCCCATGCGGCGTGAAGCGAAAGCTTCAGTGGCGGAAATCCTTGAACAATTGGAATATCAAGGAGTGATTGAAACTTGTGTGTCTCCGATGAATAACCCACTTTTTACTGTAACCAAGCCTGATGGTTCGTACCGATTGGTATTGGATTAGTATAAGAATAATCCCTGGGGCGGTGGGTTTCACATACCTTACTTTTAACGAAGGTGACACCGTACCTATCGCTTACAAGTCACACTTGTACACTTTGGCTGAAATGCGATTTTCCACAGTGGAAAAAGTTTTGACAGCAGTACAAATGGCGATTCTGAAGGAACGCGCACTGTCGCAGGGAAAACGCATGTTGGTTTTTACCCCGTATCCTGCTCTAGAGGCAGTGAAGAAAGACAGTGTACCTGATTCTAGAGCTTTGCACCCACGGTGGATACAATGGGCATCCTCATTGACGTCTCCAGATGTCACGTTCATTTTTGACGCCTCCTTACAGTCGCAGTTGTTTTTGCAGTATGAGTTTGTTCATCCTGCTTCATTGACTATGCGGCCTTTGGAGGATTTCCATTGTATCATTTACACTGATGGTTCAGTGCAAGTTGCGCATGGGTCTAAGCACGCATACGTCTCAGCTTGCACCATTGTGGTTGGTACCATGGATGAATAGTGAATTCAAGTCCGATGTTGTACATACGCAAACATTAGGGGACTGTACCGCCCAATTGGCAGAGCTCTGTGCTCTGATGCTTGCATTGGAGTACGCTGGTCCTGGTGTGACTAATCTCATTGTGAGTGTCTCTTACTACTGTGTCCAGTCTTACAATGAAAACCTGTTCTTTTAGACTCAGAATGATTTTCGAGATTCCAAGGGTAGCCCAATAAAGCATAAAATGATCTGTGTTTGCGTGGCTGAACTTAAAGAGCAGCTACCACTCGTGTATGTAATTTATACTCTTGGTCATCATCATGTGGGAGTTTACGCTGTTGGCAATAGTTTGGCCGATGAGGCCGCGAAGACAGCAATTTTGACATATTTGGTTGCAGCAGTTACACATTCCAAAAGTAAGATTGATGATGACATCTTGGCAGCAATTGCCGCTACTGAGAAGGGAAATAAATGTCCTACTGGATTTCCTTCAAAGTATTCTTATCATTTAAGTCCTGATAAAGTTCCTTATGTGAAAATACCGGACTTGGTGACAGATTGATTCCCAACGCGGACCGCAGGTCCACACTGATTACAGCTGATGACGAGGGAGTTGCGTCCGTGCATGCTGGCGTTTCGGCTACTGTATCTCAGTTACAACAATGTTTCTGGTGGCGGGGACTGTACAAACAGATGCGTGATTATGTCCTTCAATGTGACATTTGTCAGCAGATAAAGCCTTCGACTGCTACGCGTCCGCCCCAGATACAGTTGTACATTTCTAATAGACCACTTGGTTGTGTTTATTTAGATCACTGCGGTCCTTTTTCCACTGCGTACAAGTACATCTTAGTTGCAGTTGATTCTTGTACATGCTTTGTTTGGGTCTGGCCGCACCGCAGCTCTGATTCGCGAACTGTCATAAGAGACTTGCGTGTCTTTGTAGGAATTTTTGCCTGTGGCACCTTCCATTCGGACCAGGCTCCAGCATTCGCCTCTAAAGCGTACAAGGAGGCCATAAGTTCATTGGGTGTCCAAGTCAAGTTTTCGTCTCCATACTGGCCTGAGGGCAACAGTGTTGTGGAGCGAATGAACCGTGATTTAAAGCAGTCTTTGACAGCCAGAGTTATAGGTACTGGCAGGAACTGGCTAGCCCATCTCAATAGCATTTACGTGCACTTAATAATCTCCCTAGAAGGTCTCTGGGTGGGCGGACCCCATACGGAATGCTCTTTGGTATCAAAATGTTCGTCCCGGACCTTGAAGGTCTAGACTAGGCGGCGGCGGCTGCCCCCTTTGACATAGATGAACATTGTCATGTTTTACAGAATCTACAAGAGACGAGAGACAGTCTTGCAAAGGAACACTTGCCCTCCACATCAGAAGCTGCGTTACAGATTCCAGTAGTTGGCTGGCTACCCCGAGTTGGAGAACTGGTTCGAGAGAAGATCGAGAATGAGAAAGAATTGGGTCCCTCATATCGAGCTCCAGATCCTGTAATTGGCGTGCAGGGAACAAGAACAGTAATTTTACCTCCACTTTCAGGTCGTAAGGAAAAAAGGTACATCTCCATTGACAATGTCAAATTACACAGAGTGGCCGATTCTTCTTAGTGTGACAGCTGCGGTCTCTTGTCCATCTATACTGAGACATTCTGTTTTGGCTCCGGCTCCTAACACCAGGCCTGACGTTGTCATTGAGATGCCTGCAGTCTCCGGTCCTTTATTCAGTACCCCACCTGATGTTCATCTTAATGATACTGAATATACTTACCCCACAGACTTATCGATGCCCTATCTGCAAACTTGTTCGGCAACTGAGTCCAGATTTTCATTTGACACTAACTCTATCACATCAAAGACACCTTCAAAATTTTCTGTTTTTGCTACATGGTTTTAAAAAAATAATTTTGATTCCTCCTTGGACCTACATTTGGTTGGTGCTTTTTTCAATTTTTTTGTTCATGTCAATTGGATTTGTGGTGTATTTGTTCCGTCTTGTAAACGGACACTATGTTGAAGAGAGAACATCTATTCGACACATTAATGGAACATTGGCACCCCATTCCTCATTACACAGATTGAAGAGGGACCTGGCTTTTGTAAACATTACTGCTTGGCCTGTCTTAGATGGGATTCTATGGGATGCTCTTAGATTTCAAATCCATGGTCCCACAGAGGTTATAAATGTCCCGAATGTCCTAAGAGTTTCTATGGGGGGTGTGATTAAACAAAATATACGCTCTGATGATTGGGATATTCAAGCCATAAAGGATTTGTTTTCAGATTTGAAATATTATTCTGCTTTTGATGCTGAAGATTTATATTTAGATTCAGCGAATTATGGTGATTTATTTTGTTATCAACACTTTGGCAATCACTACCTGCATAAGGCAAACACCAGAAGGAATATGGTTAATTATACGCAATGGAAACATTTCCCCGCTCCTGTTCACGGCAGCTCCAGTTCTCTTTTAAAGAGGTTCACCTATTTTACTGATTTTAATCAGTCAAATCCCAATGCATTTTATTTTAAGATGACCGAAAAGTCCTCTTCAAAAGTTAGCCTTACCCACACAAAATTGTTCCATTCCAAGTACTTTCTTGACCAATTGGCTATTGGGGGCTATGAACTGTGGAAAGATACTATTGATCTTAAATCTGTTTGGGGTTCTAAAAGTTGGCAAGTGCAAGGCACTGAGGCTTTGCATCGTGCATGTCTCATCCCAAACCATATGTTGTTTTTGAATTCTACTATTTCACAAACCACCTGCTTTGGATTGGCTACTACTAAATATTTAAATGCTCCTTCTTTTCCTGAATTGGAAGAATACCACAGTTGGGATAATAATACACGTTTTTCAATCAGAGAATTACAGACCCTATTGCTGAATCCTACGTTTAACATATCCAGTTTGGATCCTAATGGTTGGTTGTTGTGGCACAAAAGTGCAGATTCCTGCCAACATTGTTTTCCGGGTTTAGCACCTGGCTACACACAGGTTAGGGTGGATCCCCGTTTTGAGAGTGACCATTCTGTGACTACCTATTCCATAGGCAAGTTATGTCAGAATTGGCTCAAACACTCCACTTTAGCGTCAGTTAAGCTTCATTTGTCTAAATAGACTAACGATGTTGATTTAAATGATTTTGTCAAGGGCCCTGCTTCCGGCAGACCCAAAAAGTGGATATATGCTATTTACAACGAAGTTTGGAAACTGTCCCAGATTGGGGCGGCTTCCCGCTTAGGAGCAATAGATCAAGCACATTTAGAAAAGGTGCTGGCAGTTGTAGATAACAGCATTAACATGCTTTCTTCCCACATTTACACATTAGATAATATTATTTCATCTGTTGTTGATATTGTGCAAGAAAATGTCTCTTTTTTGTACCAAGGTCAAAATCTATTGCGTTTCATTATGCAATTTGCATGGACTTTGCAAACATTAAAGGCAGGGAAAGTTCCTTGGCATTATATGAACACATTATCTTTATTTGCTCCTTTTAACTTGACTGACAAGCAACGTTTTATGTCTGTGAAGGATGCAACTTTTTCTATGTTACATATTGAAAAGTTAGATCCTTTGCCATTTTCTGTGGGGCCGAATTCTGCTGTGTGGCTCGTCCATGGGTTAATAACATTACCTTTTCCTTTGTTCAAGTTCGAAGCTTGCATGAAGTACTACGCGATTGGCAGATATGAACCTCTGGGCACCGCTTATCTCCATGAAGCTTGGTCGCTTCCTTTTACCTATAGGTGCCTGAGGGAGAGAAAAGAGGTTTATTTGAATGGTGAAGATTGCATGACAACACCTGATCACTCATTAGTGTGTAGGAATATCCAATTGCATGGCTCATGCAGGCAGAATGCGCCTAATTTAGCCTGTGTTTTGAAAGGTACACTGACGCCTGCTACCCACATTCACATTACTAGCAAATGGTAGTTATTTACTTTTAAATAATGAGAATTATTGTGGGATGTTGGCCAGCATTCCTTACGTGGTTACAGTCAGTGAACGTGCAGTCTGCTGTAAAAATGTAATGTTTCCTCCTCCACATGGGAAGCTGGATGTTTCATCAGGCCGTCGATTCCGACCTTCAAAGCAGAGTTCAACAAGATGAGTCGCATAAGAGCTCTTTTGTCTCAAAAGAAGTCGCCCTCACATCTTCTTGTGAAACATTTGTCCTTCACATGGCAAACACCCGCACAGAAGTGCATGCTTTATTAAATACGGATTTGCCCTTGCACTTCGGTGAATTAATTCACACTATCTTTAATGCTTCCTCCACCACAGGGCTGTCTAATTTTTTTTAAGTTGTTAGTAGTGGCCTTGTGACATCTTTTCAAACTATATTTGGTGTGTTCCCAGCATTTTTTCATTCGATTTTTTCCAGTCTATTTGGTGGGTTTCCCTTGATGCTCGCTCTGGTTGCAGGCGTACTTCTATTGCTTTGTTTTTTTCAAAATGGATGCACGTCCTGTGTTGCAAGACGATCTGCTACGGCTGTTGCTGCTCCGCAACTGAATGCTTGAATACTATGCAGCGCTGCCTTTTGCTACATTGAGTGCAGCTTATGGATTATCATTTCAATTTTCCTTTTTCACATGCGTCCAGCCTGTCTTTCATTGCCTGACTTGCGGTTTCGACTGGGCCCTGGATTTGTGTCTCTGCAATACAGTGTCTCCCAATGCTGATTGTGATCAACTGATGAGCCCCTTAGTTGCTCATGAATTGCTTTGTTCTGGCGGAGGGATTATGGCCTTTGCAGCGATGCATAGAGTCCTGGGGCGTTAGAATGTTTTTGCAGTGGTGCATGATTTCCTGGCACACAGTTGCATTGAAGAAAACCTGAGTTGTCTTCTGATGGTGCTAGAGGCTCCGGTTATTGAGGAACATGGATGTTCCTTCCCCTTGCTGGATTGGATGGCTGAAATGTTTTCGGATGAGAAAAATTACTTCCTATTGGAGGCTGTTGCAACGTACTTTGCATATACATTGTTGGAGTGAGATGTATCGTTGTTTCTCTCTTGCGGTTTCGACTGGGCCCTGGATTTGTGTCTCTGCAATACAGTGTCTCCCAATGCCGATTGTGATCAACTGATGAGTCCCTTAGTTGCTCATGAATTGCTTTTTTCTGGCGGAGGGATTATGGCCTTTGCAGCGATGCATAGAGTCCTGGGGCGTTAGAATGTTTTTGCAGTGGTGCATGATTTCCTGGCACACAGTTGCATTGAAGAAAACCTGAGTTGTCTTCTGATGGTGCTAGAGGCTCCGGTTATTGAGGAACATGGATGTTCCTTCCCCTTGCTGGATTGGATGGCTGAAATGTTTTCGGATGAGAAAAATTACTTCCTATTGGAGGCTGTTGCAACGTACTTTGCATATACATTGTTGGAGTGAGATGTATCGTTGTTTCTCTCTTTTCACACGTTGGACATCGTATTTTTTTGTATTTTTTTTGTCTTCATTTCCCCCCCAACACCCCCCCCCCCCGGGCCGTATTGACTTCCCTCTATGCCCATGGAAAAAATTATTGATTTTATGTGTTTTTAAAATTTGGAGTTTGCTCCTGTTTTTTCGATGTGGCAATTTGAACTTGGTTCTGAGTCTTGAACTCTGCTTTCCAAATTAGCCCCCTTCTTATTCGTGCTCAGATCAAGGGAGGGTGTCGTGGGGCTGAGCCTTGCATTCCACAGTTTTAAGTTGGCATGAGCTTGTTAGAAGTTTAAACGCAATTTTTCCATTTTTCCTTTCTGCTGCCTTTTGCACACGGCACACACTTTATCAAATGTTTAGAGTTTAGCAGAGTGTTTTGCTTCACACGAGAATAACATGTTTTTCTATATTAGCAGCCTTGCTTGGTAAGCTTAGTCTGAACAGTGATTGCTGAGGCCTTCAAGGTTATTTCAATACAGTGGTTGTTGTTCGGACTGATCAGTGCACGTTCTAGACATAACACACATGCAGCTATGGCCACCTCTGAGATTGGCCTTTTAATAATGCACTGAGTAGGCAAGATCAAAGACACTTGGAGAACATTCGTATGCTGAGAGCTTGTGCAGAATTTGATGTGATCCACTTCTACTAATACCAGAGGTATGGGCCGCCTATGTAATCCCAGGAGACCTTCTGTAGTTATAAAATAACCTACTAGCAACGGAGGGTGAAATATAGATATATTTTAAACCTGTTTCCATTTAGCATTATAACATGCTGTCTCCCTTTGTATTTTATGGAATAGTAACTATGCTGACAATCTTGTTTCTAATAATATGTCTGTTTGTATTAGCTAATGTGCTGCACATGAGAACACAGCGTTAGAAATAAATATTTCAAACTTGCTTGTGTCTCTTTTTACTCCCTGTTTTGGACTGGTATGAGAGTATAACGAAAGAGTGTTCATGTTTTCCACATTGCCTGAGGTAACCTAAGTCGCATGTTCTGGGTTGTCTAATCATTGGTGTTTTGGAAGAGCCAATGTGACACTGATGCTAGTCTGATAGAAGATTTTGGGTACCTAGGTACACCCTTATTCACCGAGGTCTCAAGTCTCTGTGCACAGTTCTGTGTAGGAGCAGAATCTCTGCAACAATTGTTTGTGAAAAAAATATTACGAACATTTGATGAAAAAAAGATCAAACAAAGCAAAAAGAAGAATTTTTCAAGTAAGGGGAAGCCGAGTTTAATTTCAAATTCCAGGAAAAGGAAACATGACAAAGAAATAGTATCTATTACTCGGAGACAAAAGCAATTTCATGAAATTCGTCAGAGACTTTTTCGATCTAGAGTGATACAGAATTTAACGAAAACATGCTTCAAATATAAAAGGAAAGTGTTTCAATTCAAAGAGAAGCGACATATTGAAAGTCTAGTGGATAGTGCTTTCAATTTAAAACAGAAGTTATTCATTTTGATTTTGAAGAGAAAGTATTAAACAGAAGGTTAAGTTGTTACAAGGACTAGATCCATGTAATGTAAGAAAATATACTGAGAAGTATAGGCATTCTCTGGCTTGTATTTCAAGAACAGTTTGTAAAAGTGTTTTTCATCAGTTGAGGATGTTAGCAGTACAACCTTCAAAAATGCGGAAGTTTGTGAGGAAACTGTACTATGTAAAAAGTCCTGCATTATGTTTAAGTGAACTGAGTACAAGTATTTTATATGGTTCTTTATTAGTTGTTCAAAAAAAGTGTGATGATATTGAAATGCGATATTTTGCTTCAGAGGAGCAGTTCATAGAAAGTGAAAGTTTGACAATTACAGATGTTAGAGGAGATGAGAAAGTGATTAGAGAGGTGTGGCTCACTGGTTAGAGGTGGCAGACCCATAAGCAGAGATCGGCCCGGGACCAGGGTTCAATTCCCGACGCGGCAGGGTCGTGCACCAGGGTCAAAACGGACTCGATAATTCTCGCCTCGGTGCCTACTCTAACCAGGGAACACACTCGGCAACTCTGGGCATTAGCTTGCCTCATCTCTACAACGGCCCCCCACAGACGCCAAGGATGCCTGGTTTCACCTTGGAGATACCCAGAAAGGGACCATCTCACAGGGAAAACCAGGATGGGTTCCCCAGCGGTCTTCAGCGCCAGGATACTCCATGGAGTCGCAGTGCGCTTTACAAGTACACCCACATTTACATTAGCATTGATCAGTTTGAAGAAGAAATTGGAAAGTTTAATGTAGTGTGATCTGAAATACAAAACTATGTTTGTGTTTGTTGTCGATGTACTCATTATAAAAGTAAAAGTAGGAATGTTGATTTGTATTTGAAAAGTGAAAAGGAGAACAATGGTAAGTGGGTAGAGTTTGCAATTTACTTGTTGGTGGAAGGTCAATTTAAGTTAGGTAGTGATCAACGTATATGTAAATATTGTTACAACAAATTAGAAGAGAACAAAATGCCTGCTGAAGCAATACATAATAACTTAGAATTAGTAGCTATTCCGGAGGAACTGGCAGAATTGAATGCATATGAGTCTGTTCTAATTCAATCTGTTCATTCTTTTCAAACTATAATTCGAATGGAGCCTAAAACAGGCAAACTGCCACCAACAGACTTGCATAGAGGTCTGAAAGGAGGTGTACTTACCTTTGGATTTTAAGAAAAATATTGAAAGTATTGCCGGAGAGAAAGAGGAAAATGAGGCAGTAGTCATTCTAGTAAATGAAGTAGTAACAAAAAGTCGGAAAATATGATAAGAATTTATGGATGATAATAAAGTTGAAAAGGCTACCTTATATCTTATAGAGAACAACATTTATTACAAAACTGTAAGGGCCCGATTCACAGAACTAACTTAAGACAAAATCCTAAACTTACTACTTTTGGTATTCACAGAAGGCACTTAGTAGTAGTAAAGTTAGGATTTTGTCTTGTCTGTCTTAAGTCGGTCCTAAGTTTGTCTTAAGACTGTCTTAAGTCTATCTTAAGTCTGTCTTAAGTCTGTCTTAAGTCAAATTTAAGACAAAATCCTAACTTTACTACTACAAAATGCCTTCTGTGAATACCAAAAGTAGTAGGACAGACTTAAGACAGACTTAAGACTGACTTAAGACAGACGTAAGACAGACTTAAGACAAAATCCTAACTTTTTAAACAAACAAAAAAAAACACAATAGTAACAATTGTATTAACTTGAAAAAATTATAAATTATTACAAATAAAATAAAAAATAAACAAGAATTAAACAGTCATTCAAAATAAATGTGTTACGTTTTTCCAAAAATACATTACTTACTCCAAAATTTTAAATTCAGTGGAAACAAATTATATATTTATAAAATACTACACTATTTAAATATTATAAAAAATAAAAATACATTACCAACTGTTATCAAACATTTTTTTGATTATTATATATGTGTAAAACTAAACTTAAACATTTTAATTAAAAAAATATTTTATAAATAAGATAAAAAACAAATCTAACAAAAAACTTTAAAAACACTACCCACCCAGTTCTCCTTCTAACTTAAAAACTCATCCCTAAAATATTTACCAACAAACTAGCTGATATAATAAAAAGATAAATTAACAAATGACACAATTAATTACTTGATTAACATAATAAGCATAACATGAACAACTACATTTAAGAACTTGATTTAAACTACAATACAAAAAGTATTAAATAATCATAAAAAAGATATACTTATTACTTACCCATGCTAACATAGTGGACGATATACATGACATCACAATTTTAGTGCAATGATATTATGTCCTAATGGTATTTTTGAATACAGATCCTTTCGGGTCTCTGCTCCCCCCTTTTTATCCAAACCCTACCCTATTGCACAGGGAGTTCCGCAGGGCTCTGCGTTGAGCCCATCCCTTTTTAATCTTTACGTCCAGCCTTTGGCAGCAGTGGCCAAAGAGTGGGGCCTGACATTAGTGTCGTACGCCGACGACACACAGTTGGCCATCGCACTTACAGAAGCCCCTTCCATCTCATCCTCCAGTTTTAAAAACGGTCTCTCCGCGGTTGCTCAATGGATGACAAACAACTGTCTACAGCTTAATGCTGGTAAAACAGAGGTGTTACTCCTTGGCAAAAACACCAGCCTCTGGAATGAGCACTGGTGGCCGTCCTCCCTAGGCACCATCCCTTCTCCCAAATCCCTAGTGAAAAACCTAGGAGTCTGGATGGATGCATCACTCAACTTTCAGGCCCACACCAAAAAAATTGCCGGCACCTGTATCGGCCTGCTGAGGAGTCTCAGCCACATATTAGGCTTCTTCGACGCCAAGACTCGCCAACTTATTATTCAGGCCACCATCCTTTCGCGTCTTGACTACGCCAATGTTCTCTTTCTTGGCGCCAACAAAAGTGAGGTAGTACGACTCCAACGCGTGCAAAACTCTGCGGCTAGAAACCTAGTCGGCCTCCCCCGCAGATGTTCAGCCAGAGCGACCATACAAAAATTACACTGGCTACCCGTTGACTCCAGAATTAAGTTCAAGGCCCTCATCATGACCTTCAAAACCTTCAAACTGGATACCCCCCCACTGCTTCGACCACTCCTTACCCCCTACGCGCCGTCACGTAACCTGCGATCTTCAAACCAAAATCTCCTATGCATTCCACGCATAAAACTCTGCCGCATGGGCGGCCGTTCTTTTAGGTTTCTTGGAGCTAAACTATGGAACAGTCTGCCACAATACATCCGCTCCATAGAAAGCCTGCCGGCGTTCCGGAAAGCAATTAAAACGTACCTATTCCCTCGCCCCTAATTCCCCCCCACCCTTTTCCCGCTCAGGCCAGGGTCTGTGGTTCCTAGCGCCGGGACGCCTCATTGCTGGGGCAGCTGTTTGCGCTTTACCAAAAAAACAATACCAAAAAACAATACAATATTAATGTAAAGGACCCATACCTATAGCTACGGCCTCCCTGCGCTGGAGAATGCTGCACCTCTCTCCCAGGATGGACTGTGTTCTGGTAGTGCCTCTATTTTCATTTGACCAACACCCTGATAGCCGGTTCTGGAAGCACCTTCTGTGTCTCCAGCATCCTTTGTCCTATCCCCTCCTCATGGTTTAGCACCTGCACAGTCTACTCTGGAATTCTAACTTCACTTCTCCTGTCTGAGCTTGGCCCTTAATCTCGGCCTGCCCAAAGCTTCTTCACCACACTCATTCCAATGATCTACCTCCGTTAATCCTCTCCAGCTGGAACTGATATTATTAGTCTTTCTGTATTGTTGCGCCACATCCACTATAAGCACATGCTGGTTTCTGTCTAGTGAGTCTCACTCGATAATGTATGCATTCCGGAGGCCATGTTGGGTGAGCTCCATAGTGTCTCCCCATCAAACACATGCATAACTTGAAGTTTGTGCAACAAAAATTTTACAGTCAGTGCCACCATGTGGGACTACACTCAAGGTTTACCAACATACATTACCAACATACATTCTAATTAGGATTACGTAATCTAGAGGTGGTAGACTCCTTTTCATATCTAGGGTCATGTTTGGGAAACCAAGATGTGGTCAACTTTTGTGGATAATAGGTCCCTGGAGATGAGTATGGCAGCCATCTTGTCATGTGCAAAGAAGCTGGGCACAAGACCTTTAAATCCAACAAAAAAGATATATTAGGCAAAGACGCTATTGGCTGTGACTTACTGGGCAGTGTTATGGGGTATTGCTTCTATAGCTTCTCTTCAAATCCTTGAGGATACATTTTTTAAGAGACCTATTTCCCTGCCTAGCTCCTGATCAAACAATCTTTTACACTCAGAACTGGGATTAAATTATGTGACAGACAGTACCAGGTTAGCGCTGATTTTATTATAACACTCAATCTGGCGAAGGGACAAGGTTAACCTAACGCAATCTATCATTAAAACTGTCCTAAAATTGGACAATACTCATAAAATTATGTGGCTGCTGTATGTTAGGTCAACCTTGAACGCACTTGGCCAGGTGGAAATATTCACTAACCCAAGTGTGCGTATGAAGATCACGAAGCAGAAATTAAAGGCCACCTTTTTATTAGGCCTGGGGGGTGAACATCGATCCATTTGCGGAGTTTTCGGCACTCTCGCGGAGTGCAGAAAACTCCGCTTCGGGATGTGCAGTGGAGTTTTCCCCCGCAAACGGTAAGTTCACGAGCGTGAGCTGCTGCTTGGGCAGAATTTCTATCCAAGAGGCAGAAATACCAGCACAAACTGAAGTTCGCACTGCATTCCACCACTTGCGGAACTTTGCAGTTTTTTGAAACTTCGCAGATTTCCGTGTAGCAAAACTCCGCGAATTACGCCCAGGCCTGCTTTTTATCCTAGGTTGCTTATGATCGACAGGAAAGTAATCGTAGAAAAAAGACAATCCTCCTATATTAACTGACACCGCCCATTTTGGAGTGGGGGTACTCTTACTTAGAGTGTATCGGAACATCACAGCATAGATATATCTTGCTGAGGTTCAGTTTGAACTTAATTCCCCTGATATTGGATTTCCCTGTAAGAAGGTTTAGGCACACTGAATTGATCCCTTGCCCATGCGATAATAGTTAACAGCAGACTCACCTACACATATTTTTGTTTTGTGCGCTTTATAAGGACGAACAAGTTAAATGTATCCTCCCAATCTTAAGACGCAACAAATGTAAGCACTGCCGAAATGCATTATATTTTTTAAAGAAACTTTCGGGCCCCTTTACATGTTTTGCGGTAGCCAAATTTTTATGGGCTTGTGTCAGGAGAAGGAAAGTTTTGGGTCTCTTGCCTTTTGTAAGTTGCTAGAAAGTAACTGAGCTGAACGCTATGGTATGTGATTTACTGCCACCATTTCCCCCCCTGAGTAATGTTTTTAATGGGATAATTTTAATTGTTTGAAAGCTTTTATGGTGTATTGGTCGTTTTTATCTTACTTGACTTTTTATAGTATACAGGTCACGAATTATCAGAGTACTGTATTTGACACATGGGCAAATTGTAACATTTGCATAAGAAGTCTTTCATGAGAGTCAATTTGGGCCCAATATGTTCATTACCGTTCATTTTTACTCTATTTCTACTTTTATTATCTGTATTTTTTTTAATCAGATTTGTTTTTATTGGGTTCAGCCAAGCAGTACAATACAGTATGTGGACCAATATAACTTTGCACTCGATTCCCCATCTGGTGTAGCGCATATACCACGGACTCCTGAGCTTTGGGAACGACTGTCCTGTGTCCATGTAAGCTCGTATGGTGGGAACCTGAATAAACATTGCAAGCTGGAACACTTGTACCCATGACCCTCCCATGGCCCTCCCTAACCCCAACTGCTTCCTCTCTAACGCTCCCCTCCTCCCCCCCTCCCCACCTCCCCTCGGTGTGTTCATCCTTGGCAAGTGCTTGAGGGACCCGTTCTAGGCCTTGTGTTTCTCCTTCGCTGTCCTGTTTTGGAAGTCATCTGAGAGTCTGAGGACCCTTGGGTATTTAGGGCATGTGAGCTCAGTAAATTCTTGGGTGAGCAGGGAGATTATTGGCTGCCATATGTCTTTGAATGTATCGGATGTTTGTGTGAGTGAAACTTGAATTCTCTCCATCCCCATTATGTACCATAGTCGGTGCAACCACCCTGTGTGTGTGGGTTTCCTTGACGTGCCCCATAGGGAGAGGATGTGTTGTGTTGCAGCTCCTAACACCAGCCCCAACTGTTTCCCTCTAATGGATTTGAGTGGAAACATGAGTCTATTGGGGAGACCGAGGATCGTGTATGCTGGAAAACGGGGAAGCTCTGTCTCAAAGTGTGTGTCGATGTCCTTGAGTACTCCCTCCCAGTATTCCTGCACCTCCACGCATTCCCATAGTATGTGTATCATAGTCCCTGTGTGTCTGCACCCTCTCCAGCATGTGGGGTCTCTCCGAGGGTTACCTTGATGTAGGCGTTTCGGTGTCAGGTGCCAGTAATAGGCCACCTTCACAGCCGCTTCTTTGCTGGCTGTGTTTCTAGAAGTGTGGTGTGCCCGATAATAGATGTCTTGCCATTCCTTGTCGGAAAGCGTACGTCCTAGTTCCTTCTCCCACCGTTTCTGACCTGCTGATCTCGTCGTGGGTGGTGTGGGGGTCAGCAGTTTGTATAATTCTGTAATGGCCTTCGAGTCTTTGGATTTAGTGAGGAGCCATTTCTCATATGGGGTGAGGGGGCGGCCGACGAGGAGTTCAACATTTTTGTGTGTGAGCCAGTGCCTCAACTGAAAGTATTGAAATCGGTGTGTTTTGTCAAGTCCATATGCATCTGTTATCGCGTCTAACGTCATGAAGCCCTGCAGGTCGAATAAGTGTCCTGCGGAGCAGCATTCGATCTGCCGCCATTGGGGAAAGGAGCCGGGGGGCACCCCAGGGGAAACACTGAGTTGTCCAGCAGGGGCGTCATTGGTGATGGAATGGATGTCAGACCTCTTGGGACCGCTACCTTGTCCCATACCTGGAGAAGTGTCTTGGTGATGGGCGACTTTCTGAGGTAGGCTGGTCTGTCCGACCGTGCCAGGAAGGGGACTCTCCATAGCGGCGTACCCGCCATTGCTCTGTCTTGAAAAAGCCAGCGCTTTTCGGAGAGTGGCCGGGACCATTCCAAGAGATATCGCATCTGTGCTGCTTGAAAATAGCGCTTCAGGTCAGGTACCCCTAGTCCGCCCTCTGCCGTCGTTCTGGTGACCAGGTCGCGTCGAAGCCGGGGGCGTTTATTTAGCCCAGATGAACTGTAGTATGGTGTCTTGCAATTTTTTAAGCATGCCCAGGGGGGGAGTGACTGGAATGGTCTGGAACAGGTATAACACTTTCGGTAACAGGGACATCTTGACAGCAGCCACACGGCCCAACCATGAGAGCGGTTGTTGTCGCCATCTTGATATATCCCCTTGTAAGCATGTCAGGAGTTTGGAGTAGTTGAGTTCAACCGTCTGGGCTGTTGAGGGTGTTAGTTCAATACCTAGGTATGGCAATGAAGTTTGTACGGCCAGCCCCCCTATGCGGAGCATTCCCCTGTTGGCTTGACGGGTGTTGCTGCCCAAGGGGAGAATAACAGACTTTCCCACGTTTATCTTGAATCCGGAGATCGCCCTGAATCGCTCCATCTCTGCCAGGAATGCTGGTATTGACACTCTGGGGTTGTCCACAGCAACTAGGATGTCGTCTGCATAGAGACTGATGGTCTGCTCCTCCCCTCCGGATTTGATGCCCGAGATGTCCCTGTTGTTTCGGATGTGTTGGGCGAATGGTTCTATATAGAGGGCGAACAGCAGCGGCGAGAGGGGGCAGCCCTGCCGTTTATCTTGAATCCCGAGATCGCCCTGAATCACTCCATCTCTGTCAGGAATGCTGGTATTGACACTCTGGGGTTGTCCACAGCGACTAGGATGTTGTCTGCATAGAGACTGATGGTCTGCTCCTCCCCTCCGGATTTGATGTCCGAGATGTCCCTGTTGTTTCGGATGTGTTGGGCGAATGGTTCTATATAGAGGGCGAACAGCAGCGGCGAGAGCGGGCAGCCCTGCCGTGTGCCACTCCGAATTTCGAATGGCTTGGAGCTTGTCCCATTGACTTTGATCGTCGCCCGGGGAGACGCGTAGCAGCTGGCTACCCAGGCTCAGAACCTGTCCCTCAAGCCAAATCTCGCCAGGGTATTATCCATGTATTGCCAATCGACCCTGTTGAACGCTTTTTCGGAGTCGACTGATAGCAGGCCGCATCTGAGGCATTGAAGTGTGCTTTATCTATTATGTGCATCAGACGTTTAGTATTGTCCGCACTCTGCCTGGTGGGCACAAAGCCCACCTGGTTTGGTTCTATAACCCCCGGCAAGCAGAGGCCTAGTCACGCAGCCAAGATCCCGGTGAATAACTTCAGGTCCAAGTGAAGAAGTGATATCGGCCTGTATGCCGCACACAGATTCGGGTCCTTAACCGGCTTCGGCAAGACGATAACGTCTGCCTCCAGCATCTCCTGTGGTATCGAACCAGGGCCTTGGAAGGAATTAAATAGTTTTGTTAGTACCGGCGCTAGAAGAGGGCAGAACGTTTTATAGAAGCCAGCAGAGAATCCGTCCGGCCCCGGCGCTTTCAGTGGTTTAAGTCTTGCGATCGCCGAAATTACCTCTTCCAGGCGTATCGAGCCTCTAGTGCCTGTGCGCTCGCTTCATTTATAGCTGTAACATCCACGGTCTCTAGGTACGCAGTCCCAGCTTCGTGATTCAAATCCGGGTCTGCCGCTTAAAGCTTGGCATAAAAGGCTCTAAAGGCTTCCGCGATGTGGTCATCCTCTTTAGCTTCCTCTCCACCCTCCGCACGGATGACGGGAATCTTGGAGCGGACCGTTTTTGCTTACAGCTTGCTGGCCAGCAGGCGGCCAGTCTTGTCCCCCCCTACATAGTATGTGTGGCGGAGGCGGAGTGCCGCGTATTCCGCCCGGTCCAAATCCAGGCTAGCGAGCTGCGCTCTGGCCGCCTTCAGTTTTCGGCAGATTCTCGGGGTCCCTGTCCAGCAGTGAACTCTCTGCAGTTCTAACACCTGTTCCGCCATTTCCCGACGTCTTTCCATCCGCTCTTTGTTGTCCGCCGCTGTGATCGCCATTATTTCCCCCCGAAGAACCGCCTTCAGCGCTCCCCAAACCGTCGACTGGGCCACCTCCTCTGTGTCGTTTCGGCTTAAGTAGTCAGAAGTAGTCAGAAATACTTTGGGATAGTTGCAATGTAACCTCTTTACGGGTGAGTATGTTTTCTCTAAGACGCCATCTGCCCCTGTGATGTTGTGTGTGTGGGACTGTCAGTTGAAGGACCACCGCGTCATGGTCTGACAGTGCTGCCGGGGAGACTTCTACATCCCGCACCATGGGGGTCATTTCTGGAGAACCGAGAAAGTGGTCTATTCTGGCGTACGTGTGATGCACATGGGAATAGAAAGTGTACCCTGGGGCAGTGTGATGTTTCTCCAGCCATTCGTCCACCAACCTCCTGTCGGCCAGCTATTGCCTCCAAGCCGTGGAGAGGGCCCCAGAGTCACCAAATCTGTGCCCGATCTATCTACTACATTGTCCATGACCAGGTTCATGTCTCCCCCTATTAGGATGTGTCTTGCGTCCTCGGCCAGTGCTTCTGAGAGCGCCCCCTTAAGAAAGGCTTCCTGTTTGGAGTTGGGTGCGTAGATCGACCCCACTGTGAGTGTCCTATTACCAATCAGTACCGTGTGGGCCAGGAGTCTGCCTTTGATTTCTGCCACTTTGTCGCCTACTCGCCCCCCGGAAGTGTCTCGTTACTAAGATGGCCACCCCTGCTTTTTTCTCAGTGGTGAAGGAGTAGTATTGATGTGGGAAGGCCCTGGATTTCATGCTGGAGAAGACATATATCCGCCTCTGAATGTTCCAGGAAAGAGATGATCGCCCTTCTTTTAACTGGGTTGTTTAGCCCCTTTACGTTGAGGGTGAGAATCTGGATGAACTTGTCAGCCATAGGGAAGTGCGTTCCCTGCCCGCTGAAGCATTGGACTAGCGCTGCCCCTTGCCTTCTTGCTTACCGCCTGATCAAACCGAACACACCGAATCCCCTGTCTCCCATCCACCCACCCCTCCCCCCATTCCCGAACCCCAACTTTGAAACCCCAACTGGTGAACATTGTCCTAGGCCTCTCCAACGACAGTCCAAGCCTGTGGTATAGTGTCTGGTAATGGGAAAGCGTGTCCATGGCGAGCCCGAAGCCCCCCGTCCCGCCCCCCCCCCCCCCCGGCAATGCTGCTGAAAAGCGAGCGAGCACCCCTGCTTATGTTTTCTCATGACCCGGCATTAGTGTCTTTGGAGACCTCCTGTATTGCTGCTACATGTTCGTGCGCCACGGTCTCGGGATCCGGTTTGAACCCTTTCTTGGGTGAGCGTCTACGTCTCACCTGTTGCCATCCGTCGCTCGTCTGCTGCGAAGAGTTTGAGTGGGAGGGCCTTTGTCCTGAGTCGTCGTCTGGAGCGTCCCCTTCGTGGGGGACGCCTAGAACATTGCATGTGTCTCTCAGGGATCTGAGCTGGTGGAGGGCCCCTTTCCACTTGAAAATCAGTCTGAAGGGGTGGCCCCAGGAGTACGGGACCCTGTTATCTCGTAGGAAGGTGGTTGCCACCCTGAATGCCTGTCTCTTCTGTAGGGTGATCATGGATAGGTCCTGGAATAGCTCAGGCGTGTGATCACGAAAGCTAATGGGTCGCTTTTGACGAGCTGCCTTCAGGATACGTTCCTTGGAGGGGTAATCAGGTAGAAAGGCCAAAATGTCTGGTGGAGGGGCAGGCGTTCGGCGCGCCAGGCCCACCCTGTGGGCTCTATCGATTCGAATTTCAAAGTCTTCGCCTTCTCCTAGTATCTCACGGAACAGATCTTGCAAGTACGCCGTGATGTCCCCCCCCCTCTGCTTTGGACGGCACATTTCGGACCCGTACGTTGTTACGTCTGGAGCGGTTCTCCAGGTCTTCTGCGTGTGCCTGTAGGTCTGTTTGCTGTTCATGGAGCCTGAAGATTTCTCATTGCAGGAGTTTCACCTCCCCACTCCTGGTCTGCTCTGTGTTTTCGACTGCCGCTACTCGTTCCCCTATGTCGTCTATGTCTCGTTGCAGTTCTTTATAGCCTCCCGCCATATCCTGCCTGAGGGTTTGAATGTCCTCCCTAAGAGACGCGAATAGTGTCTCCATGAACGATTTTGTCGCAGGAGCCTCTCCCTCGTCCCTGTCTCTGTCCTGCAGTTGGCTCAGTGGCGTCGGTTTGTCGGGGCTTTTCTCCCCTTTGGGCGTCCCTTTGGTTAACATTTCGGGGAAGGTGCGCCCTCCTCTACGATTCGTGGAGGACATGTTTGGTGTTCTTTTGTTTTGTAGCTACTCCGCTGTCTGCGAAGACCTTTGTTAGGTCTTTGGAATAGTAGCAGGCCTGGGGAAAAAGCAGTATATATGGCGGCTGCGCGTCGGATTTGGGGATCTGGACCAACCGTCTTCCTTTGTATGTCTGCCGGTAGGTCCGTGTATCTGAATGTTCTTTCTCAACCGCTTGGGTCGCCAGGGGTCCGATTGCCGCTCCCTTGCCGTATCCCTGTCGCGTTGACGCATAGGCCCCGGCTTCAGCGGGGGCGGTCTTTGTCGGTTTGGGGGTCTTGGTGAGGGATGCCCCCTGGACTGGCCTGCTGCTTTGACCGATCCTGCGGCCCCCCTCTTGTGCGTAGTATCTCGGGCCCTCGGGCCTCCACTGCGCAGCACTATGTCCTTGCGTGGTCTTTCCGGTTTTACTCAGCCCCCCTGGGGCCGCACTGTCCTAGTGCCTGCCGCCGGAGGCTCGATATGTGCCCCCTGAAGCTGGTCCCCTCGTGCTCGGGCCTGTTGCCCTTGGCACCGCTATTCTTCCTCTTCTTCCGCCCTCCGGCAGTGCTTGCTAGGCCGCCTAGGCCTGTAATCTCATCTTTGATGACCGTGGCCTACCTCGCTCCCTCCGGTCACACTCCCCACCACGGGGGCCTCGCCGTCTTGTTGCCTGCTGCCGGGAGCTCGATAGGTGCCCCCTGTATCTGCCCGCCTTGCCCTTGGGCCTGTCTTCCGTGGTGCTGCTAAATTTCTCCTGCACCCGCCCTTCGATCATATTTTTCCGGTCGCCCAGTCCACCGCTATCTCCTACAGCTTGCCGCGGTTTCGCGGTCCGGCCCCCAACAACAAGGCACTGCGGTGTTCTGCTCTGGCTGGATGGGCCCAATCCGCTCCGGGGGCTCGATTGGCCGCCCCCCGAGTTGCCTCCCTCACGCACTCCGGCGGCCCGCTCCTCACCTCATTTCACCTGGGTCGGCAGCAGGCTGTAGCGGCCGTCTTCGTCCGGGCCCCCGGCAGTGCGCCACGCCGCCAGCTGCCATCCTCCGCTCCGCCGGTCCTCCGGCCGACTGTTGTCGATCTCCAGCCCTCTTCGTCACTCAGTTCTTTCGGCCATCCAGGGCCACAGCACCCCAGCTCAGGACCCGGCAGGCAGTGATGCGGATCTCCGCCAGCCTTCCCCGCCGCGCGGGCTGGCCTCGCCTTCTTTTCCTCCGGCCGGGGATGGCGGCGGACGTCGCCCGCGGAGCCGTTTCTCTGCCACCGGCTCTTGCGATCCTGTCAGGGTCTGAGCTGGATCACCTCCCGCAGCTTATGGTCATATGTGGGGGTGGGAAAGTGCGTTGAAACTAAGGCCGTGGGGGTTTGGGACGAGGAGCCTCCGCCGGTTGCGACTGCTCAGGCCGCCATCTTGGCCACGCCCCCCTATTATCTGCATTTTAAATGGATCGAATAAAGATGGATTGGATTGTATAGCAGGACACTTTTGAAGTGAGTCTTCCAGCTCTCTCACTTCTTGTCTCCTGCCAATGCTGTTGTAAAATTTCCTTTTGAAATGGCCTTTGTTTATATGACTAATGCTATTTCACAGCATATCATATTTTGTTCCTGGACTCAGTATTACCAATGGTTCTTTAATAAACTTGGTACAGGAAGAAAACCAAACTCTTTTAGTTTGCAGCACACTTGTGACGGTTTTATTTAAACATAGGCGATGTGTAATTCGGTTTTTAGTTTTCAGTATTTTATACTGTTAACCCTCTTTCCATCGTCCTTCTTTCTTTCTTTCTTTACTTTTTTCTTTCCAGCTTCTTTACTGTTCCATTTTTGTTTCCTTCATTCTTTCTTACATTTTTCTTTCCCTTTTTCTTTCCTTCCTTTCTTTACTCTCTTCTTTCTTTCCTTCTTTCTTTTTGCCTTCTTTCCTTCATTCTTTCTTTCAATTTTTCTTTCTTTTTGCCTTTTTTCCTCTTTATGTCCTTCTATCTTTACATCTTTTTGGTCTTCTTTCTTTCGTGCCTCCATTCTTTTTTTCTTTCTTCCTTTGTTCCTTCTTTGTGTCTTTCTTTCTTTCTTCCTTCATTTTATGCCTTCCTTCCTGTCTACCTTTCTATCTTCCCTTCCTTCTTGGCTATTGTTATTTGCATGGGTTTTCAGCCAAACGTCATCCATTAGTCTGTGATTGTGTCATTCGCATTTCTCTTCCACCCACTCTAGCATGCATCAGGGGGCAATGTGCCAGGCCACTTCAGCCATTCACTGACATCATGCTGGTGAATTCCGCCTTTAACAAGGAACAAAGGGTCAGATTTACAAGCCCCTTGCTCCACTCTTGCGTCATTTTTAACATGGGAAAAGTGACGTAAAAGTGGGGCAAGGGGCTTGTAAATCTGCCCCAAAGGATTTCCCTTTAGTGCCTGGGGAATACTACGGTAATGTGCACTTTTTGAGACCCGAAAATATTGTTGTCCTTTAGCCAATCTTTTTTTTAAGGCTTGCTATGTTTGTGTGAAAACAACAAATCAAATCTTCAAATCCTCTATCAGCTGCACCAGGCCCAAGTTAGGACACGCAGGTAACATGTGAGTGGCTAACTGGTGTGAATTGATATTCCACAGCGTTGATTTGGCGGTGCCATAAAAATTAAAGTCTACCCACCGGCGCAGAATTCAAGAGATGTTCCTCTTTGACAAATGATGGTGCCGTTGAACTCTGCAGGAGTGCAAACCTCAGTTGAGCTGGCACGGCTGCAGGACTCGAACAAGATTCAGATTGGACTTCAGCCCTTTAATTCTTTTCACCTTCGGAGATTCCTGCTCGCATTTTGTTTTCAATCCCATTTGGAACGCCCAAGGCCAGTGACGCGTTTGTTTTAGGCGATAACAAAGCATGTTGTTTTCATATTCCATTTTACGAGTGTTTTCGTGCCCCAAAATTAATTGCCAAGAGCATACAAATGCAATAATCTGCGTGGCTCTTCTTTCTGAAACCCAGAATATTTCTCGCTTCTCATTTAAAATACATTTCTGCATTTGCATGCCCGTGTGAGGATCAAGGCCTTTTCCTGAGACTAAAGCATTCAATTAATGGGATGGAGGAATATTTAATCAGGGAATTGAAATGCTAAGCACTGCATTAACATTTATTATGCTCTGCGGTAGAATTCTTTCTTGCTCTCCACATGCTGTCTGGTCGTTAATGGCACCTTTGAGCTCCGTGTAGGTTTTGGGTTTGCTTCTTAAAACAATGTTAAAAGCAGTATTAATATAAATTAAGTAAACATTTTACTTGAGAGCAGAAGCCGCAAAGCTGTCAGAATTAAATGAGCACATGGGCGAGATTGCACACAAACCAAAGACCCAAATTGACAGCATAATCAAATTTATTAGGACATAACTGCAGCTTTAGTTCAGAACATACAGTATATGAAGGCAGCCAAGGCTCACTATTACAACAACATACCTAAACTCCCCCTCCTTTGTGCCACCCCAGAGTGCGAACCGTCCGCATAAAATTAAAAATACCCTAAAACATAATTTCTGCATCTTCCATCTCACAACCATGCTTCAATAACCCATCCCTCACGAGCCACAAACATCTCAAAATCATCTCCACCTGCATGTGCTCAAAGTTCCAAACCCCTCACCAGTGCCCCCTCTCTGAGGGGTGAATACGTCCACACCTGACTCGCCGGCCCCCCTCCAAATTACTGCCGAATAGGGAAACCCTGGACAGGTGCTTCCCGCCCCAACCCCAGACATAGGATGCGCAAACCAGAAACAGCTGTCAGCACCACCCAGCAATCACTCAAACTGCTTCCACAACTCCAACACATAGGCTTTGCCAAAAAGCGACACGTGAACCCCATTTCCCCAAAACAAACATACCTGCTCTAATGTTCACGTGTAACAATACTTTCATACCCATGATTGTACCAAAAAACTCTCATTGCCCTATTCTGACTTCTTCTGGCCTTGTCCACTGCAGTAAATTTGTTTGCAGCCCTTCGTCCTCCTCTTGATACGAATTTGAACCACAGGATGCAGGTTCCTGCCCATAGCTTCTTCAAGCACATCGAATCCCTCTTCGTCTGCTTTATTAATGTATGGCCTGACCGCTGAACTAAATCGTTCTCTGCTAAGGCAAGCACCAATAAATCCAAACATC
Organism: Lissotriton vulgaris; assembly: GCF_964263255.1. Taxonomy (NCBI): domain Eukaryota; kingdom Metazoa; phylum Chordata; class Amphibia; order Caudata; family Salamandridae; genus Lissotriton; species Lissotriton vulgaris. Next base: position 158,781,100 of record NC_141697.1, on the reverse strand, counting down.
CTCTGTCCGCAAAAAGCTCTGCAAGGAATCAATGAATCAATTATGTGGCACTTATATAGCCTGGCATATCACGGTGAGGGTACCAGGCGCTGGGCTGCGGGTTTCAGTGGAGGAACCGCATCATGCCATCACATCCCATGCTGCTTTTGTCCCACCATACCACCTCATGCCTGCTACCTGGGAGTCCAAAAGAGCAGCCATAAGGACAAGAATCTGTATAATTTGAAGTCCATCGTTCCACAGAACGCCCCACGATCCAAGTAAGCATTTTTTGTACACCAATGTGCCCAGAACCAACCATTGCAACAGAATAAAAACAAACCCGGTCATATCAAAGTACCAACATCACACTTCGCTAATCACAATCCTAATATACTTGTTGCACCATCCATCGTCCAAAACGTTGTGCACCCTCCATAGGTGAACCCAAGCTAGCCACCTCTGTAGCCTCCTCAATCCTGATAGTGTACCTTAACCTGCAGTCCTCTCACCCATTGCCTTCCTCCGCACTCCCAGAAGACCGGAGGCCATCACTCATCATAACTGTGACATGACAAAACACCTTCCACCAAACCATTCCTGGCCACTTCAAAAAATCCCTCCAAGCTGCTACCAGGGATACATCTTTACTCTCTGTCCTTCTCAACAGTGTCCACCTTCCTCTACCACTCTGGTCTATCTTAGAGCGTTGCAACCAAGTCCTCAAACTGTTTTTTTCAATAACCACCTCTCTTCGATAAAAGTCAAGCTGCCCTTTGAACCAAGCAATTCCGATCCATGAAAAGCCCCATAAAATATCCACTGCATACACTATTTAGACATGCCTGCTCCATACCGATTGAAACAGCAATGAGGTAAAACTTGCATTCCCCCCTGCAGTAACTCAAATGTAACCGGTTTGTGCAGCTTATCCCACAAGCTTTTTATTCTTGCTCAGCCTGGCAGAATTCTCCGAACCAACTCGCCCACTACTGGGTCATATTTCTCAGGCCATGACCCTGGGGGCCTCCGATGGCCAGGTCTCCTCTTCCCAGCCCTAGGGACACTGGTCCACAGCCATTGCCTTCCATGGACCAGGAGCATGGAGTGGACTGGCGCATCAGTCAGAACATGCGGAAGATTGTTTTCACCCCTAAATCCTTTGAAACCTCACACGAACTCTGGAGA